>NC_083433.1:26586950-26796774 GCF_020745735.1 Hemiscyllium ocellatum | reverse complement strand
CCCAATCACCCTCCCCATTCCCCAATCCACCTCCCTAATTTTCCCTCCCCATTCCCCTCCCTATTCCCCCACATTCCCCATCTCCCTTCCCCATCCCCCTCCCCATCCCCACTCTCTATCCCCACTCCCCTATTCCCCACCCCCCTCCCCAATCACCCTCCTCAATCACCTTTCCCAATCCCCCTCCCCATCCCCCCTCTCCATTCCCCCTCCCCATCCACCCTCCCATTCCCCCCTCTCCATTCCCCCACTTTGTCCTTCCCCCCCCCCCCTTCCTTTGCCCACCCCCCTCCCTGGGTCGTGATTGGCTGGATGCCCCTGTGTGATGGGTATCTCTGTTTGACCTCTGACCTGTCCTCCTCTCTAGAAATGCTCTCACTGCCAGGAGCCTGGAGCGACCCTGGGCTGCTACTGCAAGGGGTGTCCCTTCAACTATCACTACATCTGTGCCACGGAAGCAGGTAACTGTGGGGGGGGGGGGGGGGGGAGAGGAACGGGGAGTGGGGAGGGGGTGTTTCAGATCAAAGGGTCAGGGAGTGAGTCAGTCACTCAGGAGGGAGGGTCAGTGTGGCCCTTCACTGTGCAGGGCTACACCTCAAACACCATTCTCCTGAGGCTGGAGGCAGTGACTGGTTGACACGTGCCCTGGGAGCCCTCAGAATCCGGAGGAGACTGGACAACGTGCTCCTGGAGAAGGGTTACACCCAAAACGTTGACCCCCTCCACCTGTTGGTGCTGCCTGGCTTGCTGTGTTCCTCCAGCCTCCTGCCTGTGTGACTGGTAAAGCTCATCTCAATCCCACAGTGTGTTGGACAGTAACGGCACCGTTCACAGCAGCTCTGTCTGGACGCACTGTGAAACCCTGAAAACACCCCAGCCTCTGGGAAACACTGCTCCTTCAAACCAGAACACAGAGAAATCTAAGGATGGATGGGTGGAAAACTGGTTCAACCAGGAGGGACTTGCTGGAAGCGAAAGAAGTTGGAGGTCAGTGGAGGTCAAAGGTGAGAGTAAAATTGGGGGACAGTGGTAATCCAATCAAAGATCAACGTGAAAGGATCTCCGTGAATTTGAGAAAGAAGGCACTTGGACTGTCCATACTGCAGCGTTTCAGTATTCAAACAGAGAGCCAGTGGGTATCACAAACCTGGTGTGAGGCAGAATGAGGCCATTTAGCCCATGTCTGTACTAGCTCACGGAGCGTTGTAACCGGGTGCCAATCTCCGGCCTTCTCTTTATCCATCCTGCACAGCTCCTCTGTTTAAACAACCTCTGTTTAGCCTCGATTCACCCATTTCCGCATCTTATCTGCTCACTGAGTGAAGAAGCTTTTCTCACTTGGAAAGGCTTTGTTTGAAACCTGATCCCCTGCCAAACCAGAGGGGTTTCCCTCTCCGTCTGTGTCAGGACGGCACGGTGGCTCAGTGGTTCACGCTGTTGCCTCACGGAGCCCGGCAGCCGGTCTGAAGGGATATGGAGAGAAAGCAGGAAAATGGGGGGGTGGTGAGGGGTGCATCAGCCGTGATCGAACAGTAGAATGGGCCGAATGGCCTAATTCGGCTCCAATACCTTTTGAACTGTCTGTGTGGAGTTTGCACATTCACCCCGTGTCTGCGTGGGTTTCCTCCGGGTGCTCCGGTTTCCTCCCACAGTCCAAAGATGTGCGGGTCAGGGTGGATTGGCCGTGGGAAATGTGGGATTATAGGGATTGGGGGGGTGAGTCTGGGTGGGTATTTCTTCAGAGGGTTGGTGTGGACTTTGTTGGCAGTGGGCCTGTTTCCACACTGTAGGGATTCTACAATAGGCATTCTGTGCAGGTTTTAAAAGCTCTCAAATCTCCTCCTGCCAATGAAAAGCCATCCTAACCTCACCAATTTCCCCCCTTTACTGAGAACCTTATTCCTGGAACCTATTCTGAGATCTGAGGTAACCTTTAGTTCGTTGTAATCTGAGGTAACCTTCTTCGCTGTCCACTACATTTGGTGTCATCTGCAAACTTACTAACTGTACCTTTATATAAATGATGAAAAGTAGAGGGCCCAGCACCGATCCTTGTGGCACTCCACTGGTCACAGGCCTGCAGTCTGAAAGATTGTAAGAACTGACAAGAATGGGCAGTGTGGCTGCATCTGAGCGCCAAAGGGAAGTGAGTTGAGGGGAATATCGAGGGAATAATGATCCAAGTTAAATGTAAAGATTCAAGGTAAAGGACAGAAATAAGAAACGAACCAAAGTCATAAATTGTAAAATTAATACATTGGAATCTTTATTGACCTTGGGGGAACTTATTTGGGAGAGTCACAGCGCAGAAACAGATAAGTGAATATTTAAGCATGGCCTCACAGTAAGTCTGCAGTCGTGAGTAGAGTGGGTTCTTTCTAGATTAGATATTTTATTGAGATATGTCTCTTGATTAAACATAAAATATAAGCCATAACTATTAATTTAACCTGGAGCAGTGTTTTGTAGAGGAAGAAGACAGTGTTATTTTCTGAGTCTACAGATTGAAAGAAGCAAAAATGGCCTTTAGTAGAATGATATGTACTTCTTGTCAGATGTGGGAGTTTAGGGAGAGTTTATGGGTTACTGAGGGTTGTATCTGCAATAAATGCCATCGGTTGCGAATTCTTTCAGATCGAATGGATTGGTTGGAGAGGCAGTTAGAGGCAATGAGGAAGTTACAAAAGCAAGGTGATGTGATGGATGGCAGTTACAGGAAGGGGGGGATGTCTCAGATACAGTCACACAGATGAGTTAACACCAGGAAAGGTAAGAGAGGTAGGCAGCTAGTGCAGGAGTCTTCTGTGGTTATTCCCATTTCAAACAAGTGTGCTGTTTTGGAAAATGTAGGGGGTGATGGATTCCCAGGGGAATGTAGCACGAACAGCCAAGTTTCTGGTATTAAGACTGGCTCTAATGTAATGAGAGGTACGCCAGGTTCCAAGAGATCAACTGTCTTAGGGGACTCTCTAGTCCGAGGCCTGTGGCCAGCAGAGAAAAAGCCGAATGGTGTGTTGCTTCCCTGGTGCCAGGATCAAGGATGTCTCAGAGAGGGTGCAGAATATTCTCACGGGGGAGAGGGACCAGCAGGAGGTCATTGTCCACATTGGAACCAACAGCCTAGGAAGGGAAAAGGTTGAGATTCCGAAGGGAGATTACAGAGAGTTAGGCAGGAATTTAAAAAGGGAGGTCCTCAAGGGTAGTAATATCTGGATTACTCCCAGTGCTACGAGCTAGTGAGGGCAGGAATAGGAGGATAGAGCAGATGAATGCATGGCTGAGGAGCTGGTTTATTGGAGAAGGATTCACATTTTTGGATCATTGGAATCTGTTTTGGGATAGTAGTGACCTTGTACAAGAAGGACGGATTGCACCTAAATTGGAAGGAGAGTAATATACTAGCAGGGAAATTTGCTAGAGCTGCTTGGGAGGATTCAAACAGTCAGGGCAGGCAGGGACAAGGTAGGACTAATAAATTAAACTGCATTTATTTCAATGCAAGGGGCCTAACAGGGAAGGCAGATAAACTCAGGGTATGGTTAGGAACATGGGACTGGGATACCATAGCAATTACAGAAACATGGCTCAGGGATGGGCAGGACTGGCAGCTTAATGTTCCAGGATAGAAATGCTACAGGAAGGATAGAAAGGGAGGCAAGAGAGGAGGGGGAGTGGCATTTTTGATAAGGGATAGCATTACAGCTGTGCTGAGGGAGGGTATTCCTGGAAATACATCCAGGCAAGTTATTTGGGTGGAACTGAGAAATAATAAAGGGATGATCACCTTATTGGGATTGTATTATAGACCTCCCCCAGTAGTCAGAGGGAAATTGAGAAACAAACTTGTAAGGAGATCTGTAAGCTATCTGTAAGAATAATAGGGTGGTTATGGTCGGGGATTTTAACTTTCCAAACATCGACTGGGACTGCCATAGCGTTAAAGGTTTAGATGGAGAGGGATTTGTTAAGTGTGTACAAGAAAGTTTTATGATTCAATTTATGGATGTACCTACTAGAGAAGGTGCAAAACTTGACCTACTCTTGGGAAATAAGGCAGGGCAGGTGACTGAGGTGTCAGTGAGGGAGCACTTTGGGGCCAGCGACCATAATTCTATTAGATTTAAAATAGTGATGGAAAAGGATAGACCAGATCTAAAAGTTGAAGTTCTAAATTGGAGAAAGGCCAATTTTGACGGTATTAGGCAAGAACTTTCGAAAGCTGATTGGGGGCAGATGTTCGCAGGTAAAGGGACGGCTGGAAAATGGGAAGCCTTCAGAAATGAGAGAACGAGAATCCAGAGAAAGTATATTCCTGTCAGGGTGAAAGGGAAGGCTGGTAGGTATAGGGAATGCTGGATGACTAAAGAAATTGAGGGTTTGGTTAAGAAAAAGAATTAAGCATATGTAAAGTATAGACAGGATAGATCGAGTGAATCCTTAGAAGACTATAAAGGCAGTAGGAGTATACTTAAGGAAAATCAGGAGGGCAAAAAGGGGACATGAGATAGCTTTGGCAAGTTGAGTTATGGAGAATCCAAAGGGGTTTTACAAATATATTAAGGACAAAAGGGTCACTCGGGGGAGAACAGGGCCCCTCAAAGAGCAGCAAGGTGGCCTTTGTGTGGAGCTGCAGGAGATGGGGAGATACTAAATGAATATTTTGCATCAGTATTTACTGTGGAAAAGGATATGGAAGATATAGACTGTAGGGAAATGGATGGTGACATCCTGTTAAATGTCCAGATTACAGAGGAGGAAGTACTGGATGTCCTGAAATGCATAAAAGTGGATAAGTCACCCCACTGTCCAGTGTAGCTCACTGCTGTCCTCCCCCCACCCCCCACTGTCCACTGTAGCTCACTGCAGTCCCCCCACGGTCCACTGTAGGTCACTGCAGTCTGCCCACTGTCCACTGTAGCTTACTGCTGTTCCCCACTGTGCACTGCAGCTCACTGCTGCCCCCTGTTGTCCAGTGTAGCTCACTGCTGTCATCCCACTGACCACTGTTGCTTACTGCTGTCTTCCTGCTGTAAAAAATGAGGTCTGCAGATGCTGGAGATCACAGCTGCAAATGTGTTGCTGGTCAAAGCACAGCAGGCCAGGCAGCATCTCAGGAATAGAGAATTCGATGTTTCGAGCATAAGCCCTTCATCAGGAATAAGAGAGAGAGAGCCAAGCAGGCTAAGATAAAAGGTAGGGAGGAGGGACGAGGGGGAGGGGCGATGGAGATGTGATAGGTGGAAGGAGGTCAAGGTGAGGGTGATAGGCCGGAGTGGGGTGGGGGCGGAGAGGTTAGGAAGAGGATTGCAGGTTAGGAGGGCGGTGCTGAGTTGAGGGAACCGACTGAGACAAGGTGGGGGGAGGGGAAATGAGGCCTGGTTGGATCCAAATTTTGTTGGTTGGAATGTAGTTCGGAGTCCGTGTGGGATCAGTCGGTTCCGTAGACAGGTGCTGAGGAAGGAGATGTGGCTGTGGTAACGAGTCTGTTTGAGAACGTGGCTGAAGAGCTCTGGGCCTGCTGTCCACTCTAGCTCACTGCCGTCCCCCCGCTGTCCACTCTAGCTCACTGCCGTCCCCCCGCTGTCCACTCTAGCTCACTGCCGTCCCCCCGCTGTCCACTCTAGCTCACTGCCGTCCCCCCGCTGTCCACTCTAGCTCACTGCCGTCCCTCCACTGTCCAGTGTAGCTCACTTTTGTCCCCCCGCTGTCCACTGTAGTTCACTTCTGTCCTCCCACTGTCCAGTGTAGCTCAGTGCTGTCCCCTCACTGTCCACTGTAGCTCACTAATGTCACCTACTGTCCAGTGTAGCTCACTGCTGCCCCCTGCTGTCCACTGTAGCTCACTGCTGACCCCCCTCCACTATCCAGTGTAGCTCACTGCTGACCCCCACTGTCCAGTGTAGCTCACTGCTGCCCCCCACTGTCCAGTGTAGCTCACTGCTGACCACCACTGACCAGTGTAGCTCACTGCTGACCACCACTGACCAGTGTAGCTCACTGCTGACCCCCACTGGACAGTGTAGCTCACCGCTGTCCCCCACTGTCCATTGTAGCTCACTGCTGACCCCCACTGTCCAGTGTAGGTCACTGCTGTCCCCCACTGTCCAGTGTAGCTCACTGCTGTCCCCCACTGTCCAGTGTAGCTCACTGCTGACCCCCACTGTCCAGTGTAGGTCACTGCTGTCCCCCACTGTCCAGTGTAGCTCACTGCTGTCCCCCACTGTCCAGTGTAGCTCACTGCTGACTACCACTGACCAGTGTAGCTCACTGCTGTTCCTACTCTCCACTGTAGCTCACCGATGTCCCCCACTGTCAACTGTATCTCACTGCTGACCCCCACTGTCAACTGTAGCTCAATGCTGTCCCCACACTGTCCAGTGTATCTCACTGCCGTCCCTCCACTGTCCGGTGTAGCTCACTGCTGTCCCCCCACTGTCCACTGTAGCTCACTGCTACCCCTCCCCCGCTGTCCACTGTAGCTCACTGCTGCCCCCGCTGTCTACTGTAGCTGACTGCTGCCCCCCACTGTCCACTGTAGCTCACTAATGTCCCCTACTGTCCAGTGTAGCTCACTGCTGCTCCCTGCTGTCCACTTTAGCTCACTGCTGTCCCCCACTGTCCACTGTAGCTCACTGCTGACCCCCATTGTCCAGTGTAGCTCACTGCTGACCCCCACTGTCCAGTGTAGCTCACTGCTGTCCCCTGCTGTCCAGTGTAGCTCACTGCTGCTCCCTGCTGTCCAGTGTGGCTCGCTGATGCCCCCCACTGTCCGGTGTAGCTCATTGCTGTCCCTACTCTCCAGTGTAGCTCACCGCTGTCCCCCCACTGACCACTGTAGCTCACTGCTGTCCCCCCACTGTCCACTGTAGCTCACTGCTTCCCCCCAACACTGTCCAGTGTAGCTCACTGCTATCCCCCCACTGTCCACTGTAGCTCACTGCTGTCCCCCACTGTCCACTGTAGCTCACTTTTGTCCTCCCACTGTCCACTGTAGCTCACTGCTGCCCCCCCACTGTCCACTATAGCTCACTGCTGCCCTCCCCCACAGTCCAGTGTTGCTCACTGCTGCCCCCCACTGTCCACTGTAGCTCACTGCTTCCCCCCAACACTGTCCAGTGTAGCTCACTGCTGTCCCCCCACTGTCCACTGTAGCTCACTGCTGTCCCCCACTGTCCAGTGTAGCTCACAGCTGCCCCCTTCTGTCCAGTATAGCTCACTGCTGCCCCCCCACTGACCACTGTAGCTCACCGCTGTCCCCCACTATCCAGTGTAGCTCACTGCTGTCCCCACACTGTCCAGTGTAGCTCACCGCTGTCCCCCACTATCCAGTGTAGCTCACTGCTGTCCCCACACTGTCCAGTGTAGCTCACCGCTGTCCCCCACTATCCAGTGTAGCTCACTGCTGTCCCCACACTGTCCAGTGTAGCTCACTGCTGTCCCCGCACTGTCCACTGTAGCTCACTGCTGTCCCCACACTGTCCAGTGTAGCTCACTGCTGTCCCCCAACTGTCCAGTGCAGCTCACTGCTGTCCCCCACTGTCCAGTGTAGCTCACTGCTGCTCCCTGCTGTCCAGTGTGGCTCGCTGATGCCCCCCACTGTCCGGTGTAGCTCATTGCTGTCCCTACTCTCCAGTGTAGCTCACCGCTGTCCCCCCACTGACCACTGTAGCTCACTGCTGTCCCCCCACTGTCCACTGTAGCTCACTGCTTCCCCCCAACACTGTCCAGTGTAGCTCACTGCTATCCCCCCACTGTCCACTGTAGCTCACTGCTGTCCCCCACTGTCCACTGTAGCTCACTTTTGTCCTCCCACTGTCCACTGTAGCTCACTGCTGCCCCCCCACTGTCCACTATAGCTCACTGCTGCCCTCCCCCACAGTCCAGTGTTGCTCACTGCTGCCCCCCACTGTCCACTGTAGCTCACTGCTTCCCCCCAACACTGTCCAGTGTAGCTCACTGCTGTCCCCCCACTGTCCACTGTAGCTCACTGCTGTCCCCCACTGTCCAGTGTAGCTCACAGCTGCCCCCTTCTGTCCAGTATAGCTCACTGCTGCCCCCCCACTGACCACTGTAGCTCACCGCTGTCCCCCACTATCCAGTGTAGCTCACTGCTGTCCCCACACTGTCCAGTGTAGCTCACCGCTGTCCCCCACTATCCAGTGTAGCTCACTGCTGTCCCCACACTGTCCAGTGTAGCTCACCGCTGTCCCCCACTATCCAGTGTAGCTCACTGCTGTCCCCACACTGTCCAGTGTAGCTCACTGCTGTCCCCACACTGTCCACTGTAGCTCACTGCTGTCCCCACACTGTCCAGTGTAGCTCACTGCTGTCCCCCAACTGTCCAGTGTAGCTCACTGCTGTCCCCCACTGTCCAGTGTAGCTCACTGCTGTCCCCCAACTGTCCAGTGTAGCTCACTGCTGTCCCCCACTGTCCAGTGTAGCTCACTGCTGTCCCCTGCTGCCCAGTGTAGCTCACCGCTGGCCCCCACTGTCCACCTTAGCTCACTGCTGCTCCCTGCAGTCCAGTGTAGCTCACTGCTGTCCCCCACTGTCCAGTGTAGCTCACTGCTGTCCCCCACTGTCCAGTGTAGCTCACTGCTGTCCCCTGCTGCCCAGTGTAGCTCACTGCTGACCCCCACTGTCCACTGTAGCTCACTGCTGCTCCCTGCTGTCCAGTGTAGCTCACTGCTGTCCCCCACTGTCCAGTGTAGCTCACTGCTGACCCCCACTGTCCACTGTAGCTCACTGCTGCTCCCTGCTGTCCAGTGTAGCTCACTGCTGACCCCCACTGTCCACTGTAGCTCACTGCTGCTCCCTGCTGTCCAGTGTAGCTCACTGCTGCTCCCTGCTGTCCAGTGTAGCTCACTGCTGAACCCCACAGCCCAGTGTAGCTCACTGCTGTCCCCCACTGTCCAGTGTAGCTCACTGCTGTCCCCTGCTGTCCAGTGTAGCTCACTGCTGCTCCCTGCTGTCCAGTGTAGCTCACTGCTGTCCCCCACTGTCCAGTGTAGCTCACTGCTGTCCCCCACTGTCCAGTGTAGCTCACCGCTGAACCCCACAGCCCAGTGTAGCTCACTGCTGTCCCCCACTGTCCAGTGTAGCTCACTGCTGACCCCCCCACTGTCCAGTGTAGCTCACTGCTGCTCCCTGCTGTCCAGTGTGGCTCGCTGCTGCCCCCCACTGTCCGGTGTAGCTCATTGCTGTCCCTACTCTCCAGTGTAGCTCACCGATGTCCCCCACTATCAACTGTATCTCACTGCTGTCCCCCCACTGACCACTGTAGCTCACTTTTGTCCTCCCACTGTCCACTGTAGCTCACTGCTTCCCCCCAACACTGTCCAGTGTAGCTCACTGCTATCCCCCCACTGTCCACTGTAGCTCACTGCTGTCCCCCACTGTCCACTGTAGCTCACTTTTGTCCTCCCACTGTCCACTGTAGCTCAGTGCTGTCCCCCACTGTCCACTGTAGCTCACTGCTTCCCCCCCAACACTGTCCAGTGTAGCTCACTGCTGTCCCCCCACTGTCCACTGTAGCTCACTGCTGTCCCCCACTGTCCAGTGTAGCTCACAGCTGCCCCCTTCTGTCCAGTATAGCTCACTGCTGTCCCCCACTGTCCAGTGTAGCTCACTGCTGGCCCCCACTGTCCACCTTAGCTCACTGCTGCTCCCTGCAGTCCAGTGTAGCTCACTGCTGTCCCCCACTGTCCAGTGTAGCTCACTGCTGTCCCCCACTGTCCAGTGTAGCTCACTGCTGTCCCCTGCTGCCCAGTGTAGCTCACTGCTGACCCCCACTGTCCACTGTAGCTCACTGCTGCTCCCTGCTGTCCAGTGTAGCTCACTGCTGTCCCCCACTGTCCAGTGTAGCTCACTGCTGACCCCCACTGTCCACTGTAGCTCACTGCTGCTCCCTGCTGTCCAGTGTAGCTCACTGCTGACCCCCACTGTCCACTGTAGCTCACTGCTGCTCCCTGCTGTCCAGTGTAGCTCACTGCTGCTCCCTGCTGTCCAGTGTAGCTCACTGCTGAACCCCACAGCCCAGTGTAGCTCACTGCTGTCCCCCACTGTCCAGTGTAGCTCACTGCTGTCCCCTGCTGTCCAGTGTAGCTCACTGCTGCTCCCTGCTGTCCAGTGTAGCTCACTGCTGTCCCCCACTGTCCAGTGTAGCTCACTGCTGTCCCCCACTGTCCAGTGTAGCTCACCGCTGAACCCCACAGCCCAGTGTAGCTCACTGCTGTCCCCCACTGTCCAGTGTAGCTCACTGCTGACCCCCCCACTGTCCAGTGTAGCTCACTGCTGCTCCCTGCTGTCCAGTGTGGCTCGCTGCTGCCCCCCACTGTCCGGTGTAGCTCATTGCTGTCCCTACTCTCCAGTGTAGCTCACCGATGTCCCCCACTATCAACTGTATCTCACTGCTGTCCCCCCACTGACCACTGTAGCTCACTTTTGTCCTCCCACTGTCCACTGTAGCTCACTGCTTCCCCCCAACACTGTCCAGTGTAGCTCACTGCTATCCCCCCACTGTCCACTGTAGCTCACTGCTGTCCCCCACTGTCCACTGTAGCTCACTTTTGTCCTCCCACTGTCCACTGTAGCTCACTGCTGTCCCCCACTGTCCACTGTAGCTCACTTTTGTCCTCCCACTGTCCACTGTAGCTCACTTTTGTCCTCCCACTGTAGCTCACTGCTGCCCCCCCCCACAGTCCAGTGTTGCTCACTGCTGCCCCCCACTGTCCACTTTAGCTCACTGCTTCCCCCCCAACACTGTCCAGTGTAGCTCACTGCTGTCCCCCCACTGTCCACTGTAGCTCACTGCTGTCCCCCACTGTCCACTGTAGCTCACTGCTGTCCCCCACTGTCCAGTGTAGCTCACAGCTGCCCCCTTCTGTCCAGTATAGCTCACTGCTGTCCCCAACTGTCCAGTGTAGCTCACTGCTGTCCCCCCACTGTCCACTGTAACTCACTGCTGACCCCCACTGTCCACTGTAACTCACTGCTGTCCCCCAGCTGTCCACTGCAGCTCACTGCTGTCCCCCCACTGTCCACTGTAGCTCACTGCCGTCCCTCCACTGTCCACTGTAGCTCACTGCTGCCCCCCCCCCACAGTCCAGTGTTGGTCACTGCTGCCCCCCACTGTCCACTTTAGCTCACTGCTTCCCCCCAACACTGTCCAGTGTAGCTCACTGCTGTCCCCCCACTGTCCACTGTAGCTCACTGCTGTCCCCCACTGTCCAGTGTAGCTCACAGCTGCCCCCTTCTGTCCAGTATAGCTCACTGCTGTCCCCAACTGTCCAGTGTAGCTCACTGCTGTCCCCCCACTGTCCACTGTAACTCACTGCTGACCCCCACTGTCCACTGTAACTCACTGCTGTCCCCCAGCTGTCCACTGCAGCTCACTGCTGCCCCCTGCTGTCCACTGTAGCTCACTGCTGTCCCCCCACTGTCCACTGTAGCTCACTGCTGGCCCCACTGTCCACTGTAGCTCAATGCTGTCTCTCCACTGTCCAGTGTAGTTCACTGCTGGTCCCCCACTGTCCACTGTAGCTCACTGCTGTCCCCCACTGTCCACTGTAGCTCACTGCTGTCCCCCACTGTCCACTGTAGCTCAATGCTGTCTCTCCACTGTCCACTGTAACTCACTGCTGTCCCCCACTGTCCACTGTAGCTCACTGCTGTCTCTCCACTGTCCAGTGTAGTTCACTGCTGTCCCCCACTGTCCAGCGTAGCTCACTGCTGTCCCCCACTGTCCACTGTAGCTCACTGCTGTCCCCCACTGTCCACTGTAGCTCACTGCTGTCTCTCCACTGTCCACTGTAGCTCACTGCTGTCCCCCACTGTCCACTGTAGCTCACTGCTGTCCCCCACTGTCCACTGTAGCTCACTGCTGTCTCTCCACTGTCCAGTGTAGTTCACTGCTGTCCCCCACTGTCCAGCGTAGCTCACTGCTGTCCCCCACTGTCCACTGTAGCTCACTGCTGTCCCCCACTGTCCACTGTAGCTCACTGCTGGTCCCCCACTGTCCACTGTAGCTCACTGCTGTCCCCCACTGTCCACTGTAGCTCACTGCTGTCCCCCACTGTCCACTGTAGCTCACTGCTGTCCCCCCACTGACCAGTGTAGTTCACTGCTGTCCCCCACTGTCCAGCGTAGCTCACTGCTGTCTCTCCACTGTCCAGTGTAGTTCACTGCTGTCCCCCACTGTCCAGCGTAGCTCACTGCTGGTCCCCCACTGTCCAGCGTAGCTCACTGCTGGTCCCCCACTGTCCACTGTAGCTCACTGCTGTCCCCCCACTGACCAGTGTAGCTCCCTGGTAATCCCAAGATCGCCCAGTCTCGCTGTCAGCCACCCATTGCCCGGTGGGTGTTTCTCTGTCACTCCATTGTCCAGTGTTACTCCCTGGCCTCCAGCATCCCCACCCTCAGTCCGTTGCCCTGTGTAATTCCCGGCCTGTACCCCGCCCTGCCTAATGTCGCTCACTTCCAGACCACCATTTCCCAGCATCCCCTGCCTGTTGCCGTATTCCCCAGCCAGGATGGTGAGTGCCTGGAGCACTCGCTGCCCGGGGACACAATAACAGCATTCGCGAAACACCTGGATGTAAACATTAATATGGAGGGGCCAAACGTGTCAGTGCAGGCTTGGAGGGCTGAATGGCCTGTTCCTGTGCTGTATTGTTCATTCTCCTGCCAGCCCCTGACTGTCCACAGGAACTCCACAGAACCCCTCCCTCTCCCCCACCCCAGTGTCCAATCCAATTCCGTCAGGTCCCATCGCTCAATCTAGATCATCACAAGAACGCCGTGTGGCTCCACCCTCTTCACAGCTCACTGCCCAACTCCCATTGTCCTGTGTAACTCCTTCCCATGTCCCAATTATCCAGAGTAACCCCGTGAAATCTCTCCTCCCACCCCCTCACCCGTCGTCCAGCGTAACTCCCTACCCATTCTCCATTGCCAAGCGTGGTTCACTGCAAGGCCCCCTTCACCCAGTGTAACCCCTCCCCCGGCGCCCAGTGTAACCCCTCACCCATCCCCCAGTGTAACCCCTCACCCATCCCCCAGTGCCCAGTGTAACTCCTTACCCATCCCCCAGTGTAACCCCTCACCCATCCCCCTACACCCAGTGTAACCCCTCACCCATCCCCCTACACCCAGTGTAACCCCTCACCCATCCCCCAGTGTAACCCCTCACCCATCCCCCTACACCCAGTGTAACCCCTCACCCATCCCCCTACACCCAGTGTAACCCCTCCCCCATCCCCCTACACCCAGTGTAACCCCTCACCCATCCCCCGGCACCCAGTGTAACCCCTCACCCATCCCCCTACACCCAGTGTAACCCCTCCCCCATCCCCCTACACCCAGTGTAACCCCTCCCCCAGTGCCCAGTTTAACCCCATACCCCTCCCACGGCGCCCAGTGTAACCGCTCCCCCATCCCCCGGTGCCCAGTGTAACTCCTTACCCATCCCCCAGTGCCCAGTTTAACCCCATACCCCTCCCCCGGTGCCCATTGTAACTCCTTACCTATCGTGCAATGTAATCCCTCCCCCATTCCCCGGTGCCCAGTGTAACCCCTCCCCCATCCCCCGGTGCCCAGTGTAACCCCTCCCCCATCCCCCGGTGCCCAATGTAACCCCTCACCCATTCCCTGGTGCCCAGTGTAACCCCTCACCCATCCCCTGGTGCCCAGTGTAACCCCTCACCCATCCCCCAGTGCCCAGTGTAACCCCTCACCCATCCCCTGGTGCCCAGTGTAACCCCTCACCCATCCCCCAGTGTCCAGTGTAACCCCTCACCCATCCCCCGGTGCCCAGTGTAACCCCTCACCCATCCCCTGGTGCCCAGTGTAACCCCTCACCCATCCCCTGGTGCCCAGTGTAACCCCTCACCCATGCCCCAGTGCCCAGTGTAACCCCTCACCCATCCCCCGGTGCCCAGTGTAACCCCTCCCCCATCCCCCAGTGCCCAGTGTAACCCCTCCCCCATCCCCCGGTGCCCAGTGTAACCCCTCCCCCAGTGCCCAGTGTAATCTGTGAAAGGCCATTGGACTGTAATGTGCTGGGTATGGGGTTACGGCCAATGTTGTCCTTTTCTCTCTCTCCAGGTTGTTTTCTGAATGAGGAGAACTTCTCGATGAAATGTCCCAAACACAAGGTAAGCCAGGTCAGAGTCCTCTACATCATCATCATCATCATCGCCGTCAGGTGACAAAGGTAGACTGCTTGTGGATGGGGGAGTGTTGAACGTAAAATGAAGACCTGCTCCCTTTGTCACCCACTGTCTAATCAGACCCTCACTAAACACACAGCGTAAACCACTCTACTCTGTGAATTTGGAAATTAAGCTGCATCTATCGATCACCCTCCCAGGACAGGGACAGCACAGAATTAGAAACAGAATAAAGCTATCTCTACGTTTTTCAAACTGTAAGTAATTCCCCCTGGACAGTCCTCCCTTCAAGGACTCTCAGGACAGAGACAGGACAGCGTGAGGTACAGATGTGGATATTTTCTCTGCACGCTCCTGTTTCCCAGTTACTGCCACGTTGATGAGTTTTCTCCACCCAGCTCTGGATTGCAAAGAGCTCAGCCCCCGGTAGAATGTTCCGGATGGTGAGTCAAGGACAGAGACTGTGACGGACACAAGTTTGACGGGGGAGGGGCTGCAGACAGGCAGATTTCTCTGACTTTATCTCACACACATTGACATCCTCTTACATGCACATAGCAAGACAGATGTGCACATTCTGACACACACAGACACACACACGCAGACTCTGACACTCACATGTGGTCAAACACAGACACAGTCTCTCAGATGCACTTACACACACTCTCTCAAACATGTATACACAAGCACATGCGCGCACACAGATCAGCGCACACACAGAGATCAGTTCACACACAGATCTGCGCATACACACAGATCAGCGCACACACAGATCAGCGCACACACAGATCAGCGCGCACACACAGATCAGTGCATACACACACATCAGCGCGTACACACACATCAGCGCGTACAAACAGATCAGCGCATACACAGGTCCGCGCACACACACAGATCAGCGCACACACACAGATCAGCGCACACACAGAGATCAGCACGCATACACAGGTCAGTGCACACACACAGATCAGTGCGCACACACAGATCAGCGCACACACAGAGATCAGCACGCATACACAGGTCAGTGCACACACACAGATCAGCGCATACACACAGATCAGCATGTACACAGATCAGCGCACACACAGATCAGCGCGCACACACAGAACAGTGCGCACACACAGATCAGCGCACACACACACAGATCAGCGCACACACAGATCAGCGCACACACAGATCAGCATACACACATCAGCGTGCACACACAGATCAGCGCAAACACACAGATCAGCGCGTACACACAGATCAGCGCGCACACACAGATCAGCACGCACACACAGATCAGCGCACACACACACAGATCAGCGTATACACACAGATCAGCGCACACACAGATCAGCGCGCACACACAGATCAGCGCGCGCACACAGATCAGCGCACACACACAGATCAGCGCGCACACAGATCAGCACACACACACAGATCAGCGTACACACAGATCAGCGTGCACACACAGATCAGCGCACACACAGATCAGCACACACACACAGATCAGCGCATACACAGGTCAGCGCACACCCACACATCAGCGCACACACACAGATCAGCACACACACAGATCTGCACATACACACAGATCAGCGCACACACAGATCAGCACACACACACAGATCAGCGCGCACACACAGATCAGCGCATACACAGATCAGCGCACACACACAGATCAACACGCACACGCAGATCAGCATGCACACACAGATCGGCGCATATACACAGGTCAGCGTGCACACAGATCAGCGCACACACACGTCAGCACACACACAGATCAGCATACACACAGATCAGCGCACGCACAGATCAGCGCACGCACAGATCAGGGCACACACACACGGATCAGCGCGCACACACATCAGCGCACACACAGATCAGCGCGCACACACAGATCAGCGCATACACACAGATGAGCGCATGCACACAGGTCAGCGCACACATACAGATCAGTGCGCACACAGATCAGCACACACAGATCAGCGCACACAGATCGGCGCATATACACAGGTCAGCGCGCACACACAGATCAGCGCGCACACACGTCAGCACACACACAGATCAGCAGACACACAGATCAGCGCATACACAGGTCAGCGCGCAAACACAGATCAGCGCTGACACACAGATCAGCGCTGACACACAGATCAGCGCGCGCACACAGATCAGCGCGCACACACAGATCAGCACATACACAGATCAGCGCGCACACACAGATCAGCACATACACACAGATCAGCACACACACAGATCTACGCATACACACAGATCAGCGCACACACACAGATCAGCACATACACACAGATCAGCGTACACACACAGATCAGCGCATACACACAGATCAGCGCGCACACACAGATCAGCACATACACAGATCAGCGCGCACACACAGATCAGCACATACACACAGATCAGCACACACACAGATCTACGCATACACACAGATCAGCGCATACACGCAGATCAGCGCACACACAGATCAGCGTACACACACAGATCAGCGCATACACACAGATCAGCACACACACAGATCAGCATGCACACACAGATCAGCGCGCACACACAGATCAGCATGCACACACAGATCGGCGCATATACACAGGTCAGCGTGCACACAGATCAGCGCACACACGTCAGCACACACACACAGATCAGCATACACACAGATCAGCGCACGCACAGATCAGGGCACACACACGGATCAGCGCGCACACACATCAGCGCACACACAGATCAGCGCGCACACACAAATCAGCGCATACACACAGATCAGCGCGCACACACAGATCAGCACACACCCACAGAACAGCGCGCACACACAGATCAGCGCATACACAGATCAGCGCACACACACAGATCAGCACACACACACAGATCAGTGCGCACACAGATCAGCACACACAGATCAGCGTGCACACACAGATCGGTGCATATACACAGGTCAGCGTGCACACAGATCAGCGCACACACAGATCAGCGCACACACGTTAGTGCACACACACAGATCAGCAGACATACAGATCAGCGCATACACAGGTCAGCGCGCACACACAGATCAGCGCAGACACACAGATCAGCGCGCACACAGATCAGCGCGCACACACAGATCAGCGCAGACACACAGATCAGCGCGCACACAGATCAGCGCGCGCACACAGATCAGCACATACACAGATCTACGCATGCGCACACAGATCAGCACATACACACAGATCAGCACACACACAGATCTACGCATACACACAGATCAGCGCACACACACAGATCAGCGCATACACACAGATCAGCGTATACACACAGATCAGCGCGCACACACAGCTCAGCGCGCGCACACAATTCAGTGCATGCACACAGATCAGCGCACACACACAGATCAGCGCATACACAGATCAGCGCGCACACACAGATCAGCGTACACACAGATCAGCGTGCACACACAGATCGGCGCATACACACAGATCAGCGCACACACAGATCAGCACACACACACAGATCAGCGCATACACAGGTCAGCGCACACCCACACATCAGCGCGTACACACAGATCAGCACATGCACAGAGCTACGCATACACACAGATCAGCACATACACGCAGATCAGCACGCACACACAGATCAGCGTGCACACACAGATCAGCGCACACACACAGATCAGCGCGCACACACAGATCAGCATGCACACACAGATCGGCGCATATACACAGGTCAGCGTGCACACAGATCAGCGCACACACACGTCAGCACACACACACACAGATCAGCATACACACAGATCAGCGCACACACAGATCAGCGCACGCACAGATCAGCGCACGCACAGATCAGCGCGCACACACATCAGCGCACACACAGATCAGCGCGCACACACAGATCAGCACGCACACACAGATCAGCGCATACACAGATCAGCGCGCACACACAGATCAGCACGCACACACAGATCAGCACATACACAGATCAGCGCGCACACACAGATCAGCGCGCACACACAGATCAGCACATACACACAGATCAGCACACACACAGATCTACGCATACACACAGATCAGCGCACACACACAGATCAGCGCATACACACAGATCAGCGCACACACAGATCAGCGCAGACACACAGATCAGCGCATACACACAGATCAGCGCGCACAGATCAGCGCGCACACAGATCAGCGCATACACACCGATCAGCGCATACACACAGATCAGCGCACACACAGATCAGCGCACACACGGATCAGTGCACACACAGATCAGCGTGCACACACAGATCAGCGCGCACACACAGATCAGCGCACACACCCAGATCAGCGCATACACACAGATCAGCACACACACAGATCAGCGCACACACACAGATCAGCGCGCACACACAGATCAGCGCGCACACACAGATCAGCACATACACACAGATCAGCGCACACACACAGATCAGCATGCACACAGATCAGCACACACACACAGATCAGCGCATACATAGATCAGTGCATACACACAGATCAGCGCATACACGCACATCAGCGCGCACACACAGATCAGCGCACACACACAGATCAGCGCACACACAGATCAGCGTGCACACAGATCAGCACGCACACACAGATCAGCACGCACACACAGATCAGCGCGCACACACAGATCAGCGCGCACACACAGATCAGCGCACACACACAGTTCAGCGCGCACACACAGATCAGCGCGCACACACAGATCAGCGCGCACACACAGATCAGCACACACACACAGATCAGCGCGCACACACAGTTCAGTGCATACACACAGATCAGCACACACACACAGATCAGCGCACACACACAGATCAGCACACACACACAGATCAGCGCACACACACAGATCAGCGCACACACACAGATCAGCGCACACACAGATCAGCGTACACACACAGATCAGCGCATACACACAGATCAGCACGCACACACAGATCAGCACATACACAGATCAGCGCGCACACACAGATCAGCACATACACACAGATCAGCACACACACAGATCTACGCATACACACAGATCAGCGCACACACACAGATCAGCGCATACACACAGATCAGCGCACACACAGATCAGCGCAGACACACAGATCAGCGCATACACACAGATCAGCGCGCACAGATCAGCGCGCACACAGATCAGCGCATACACACCGATCAGCGCATACACACAGATCAGTGCACACACAGATCAGCGTGCACACAGATCAGCACGCACACACAGATCAGCACGCACACACAGATCAGCGCGCACACACAGATCAGCGCGCACACACACAGATCAGCAGACACACAGATCAGCGCATACACAGGTCAGCGCGCACACACAGATCAGCGCTGACACACAGATCAGCGCTGACACACAGATCAGCGCGCGCACACAGATCAGCGCGCACACACAGATCAGCACATACACAGATCAGCGCGCGCACACAGATCAGCGCGCACACACAGATCAGCACATACACACAGATCAGCACACACACAGATCTACGCATACACACAGATCAGCGCACACACACAGATCAGCACATACACACAGATCAGCGTACACACACAGATCAGCGCATACACACAGATCAGCGCGCACACACAGATCAGCGCATACACAGATCAGCGCGCACACACAGATCAGCACATACACACAGATCAGCACACACACAGATCTACGCATACACACAGATCAGCGCATACACGCAGATCAGCGCACACACAGATCAGCGTACACACACAGATCAGCGCATACACACAGATCAGCACACACACAGATCAGCATGCACACACAGATCAGCGCGCACACACAGATCAGCATGCACACACAGATCGGCGCATATACACAGGTCAGCGTGCACACAGATCAGCGCACACACACGTCAGCACACACACACAGATCAGCATACACACAGATCAGCGCACGCACAGATCAGGGCACACACACGGATCAGCGCGCACACACAGATCAGCGCGCACACACAAATCAGCGCATACACACAGATCAGCGCGCACACACAGATCAGCACACACCCACAGATCAGCGCGCACACACAGATCAGCGCATACACAGATCAGCGCACACACACAGATCAGCACACACACACAGATCAGCGCACACACAGATCAGCGTGCACACACAGATCGGTGCATATACACAGGTCAGCGTGCACACAGATCAGCGCACACACAGATCAGCGCACACACGTCAGTGCACACACACAGATCAGCAGACATACAGATCAGCGCACACACAGGTCAGCGCGCACACACAGATCAGCGCAGACACACAGATCAGCGCGCACACAGATCAGCGCGCACACACAGATCAGCACATACACAGATCAGCGCGCACACACAGATCAGCACATACACACAGATCAGCACACACACAGATCTACGCATACACACAAATCAGCGCACACACACAGATCAGCGCATACACACAGATCAGCGCGCGCACACACAGATCAGCGTATACACACAGATCAGCGTGCACACACAGATCAGCGCGCGCACACAATTCAGTGCATGCACACAGATCAGCGCACACACACAGATCAGCGCGCACACAGATCAGCACACACACACAGATCAGCGCATACACAGATCAGCGCGCACACACAGATCAGCGTACACACAGATCAGCGTGCACACACAGATCGGCGCATACACACAGATCAGCGCACACACAGATCAGCACACACACACAGATCAGCGCATACACAGGTCAGCGCACACCCACACATCAGCGCGTACACACAGATCAGCACACGCACAGAGCTACGCATACACACAGATCAGCACATACACACAGATCAGCACGCACACACAGATCAGCGTGCACACACAGATCAGCGCATACACACAGATCAGCGCACACACACAGATCAGCGCGCACACACAGATCAGCATGCACACACAGATCGGCGCATATACACAGGTCAGCGTGCACACAGATCAGCGCACACACACACACACAGATCAGCATACACACAGATCAGCGCACACACAGATCAGCGCACGCACAGATCAGCGCGCACACACATCAGCGCACACAGATCAGCGCGCACACACAGATCAGCGCAGACACACAGATCAGCACGCACACACAGATCAGCGCATACACAGATCAGCGCGCACACACAGATCAGCACATACACACAGATCAGCACACACACAGATCTACGCATACACACAGATCAGCGCACACACACAGATCAGCACATACACACAGATCAGCGCACACACAGATCAGCGTACACACACAGATCAGCGCATACACACAGATCAGCGCACATACACAGATCAGCGCGCACACACAGATCAGCACATACACACAGATCAGCACATACACACAGATCAGCGCATACACACAGATCAGCGCACACACACAGATCAGCGCATACACACAGATCAGCGTACACACACAGATCAGCGCACACACAGATCAGCACACACACACAGATCAGCGCGTACACAGATCAGCGCGCACACACAGATCAGCGCATACACAGATCAGCGCATACACACAGATCAGCGCACACACACAGATCAGCACGCACACACAGATCAGCATGCACACACAGATCGGCGCATATACACAGGTCAGCGTGCACACAGATCAGCGCACACACACGTCAGCGCGCACACACAGATCAGCGCACGCACAGATCAGGGCGCACACACGGATCAGCGCGCACACACATCAGCGCACACACAGATCAGCGCGCACACACAAATCAGCGCATACACACAGATCAGCGCCCACACACAGATCAGCACACACACACAGATCAGCGCATACACAGATCAGCGCGCACACACAGATCAGCGCATACACAGATCAGCACATGCACACAGATCAGCGCACACACACAGATCAGCACACACACACAGATCAGTGCGCACACAGATCAGCACACACAGATCAGCGCACACACAGATCAGCGTGCACACACAGATCGGTGCATATACACAGGTCAGCGTGCACACAGATCAGCGCGCACACACGTCAGCGCACACACACAGATCAGCAGACACACAGATCAGCGCATACACAGGTCAGCGCGCACACACAGATCAGCGCAGACACACAGATCAGCGCGCACACACAGATCAGCGCGCACACAGATCAGCACATACACAGATCAGCGCGCACACACAGATCAGCACACACACAGATCTACGCATACACACAGATCAGCGCACACACACAGATCAGCGCATACACACAGATCAGCGCACACACAGATCAGCGTACACACACAGATCAGCGCATACACACAGATCAGCACGCACACACAGATCAGCACATACACAGATCAGCGCGTACACACAGATCAGCGCACACACAGGTCAGCGCACACACACGTCAGCGCACACACACAGATCAGCAGACACACAGATCAGCACATACACACAGATCAGCGCACACACAGGTCAGCGCACACACACGTCAGCGCACACACACAGATCAGCAGACACACAGATCAGCGCATACACAGGTCAGCGCGCACACACAGATCAGCGCAGACACACAGATCAGCGCAGACACACAGATCAGCGCGCACACAGATCAGCACATACACAGATCAGCGCGCACACACAGATCAGCACATACACACCGATCAGCACACACACAGATCTACGCATACACACAGATCAGCGCACACACAGATCAGCGTACACACACAGATCAGCGCATACACACAGATCAGCACGCACACACAGATCAGCACATACACAGATCAGCGCGCACACAGATCAGCACATACACACAGATCAGCACACACACAGATCTACGCATACACACAGATCAGCGCACACACACAGATCAGCGCATACACACAGATCAGCGCACACACAGATCAGCGCAGACACACAGATCAGCGCATACACACAGATCAGCGCGCACAGATCAGCGCGCACACAGATCAGCGCATACACACCGATCAGCGCATACACACAGATCAGCGCACACACAGATCAGCGCACACACACAGATCAGCGCGCACACACACAGATCAGCGCGCACACAGATCAGCGTGCACACAGATCAGCACGCACACACAGTTCAGCACGCACACACAGATCAGCACGCACACACAGATCAGCGCGCACACACAGATCAGCGCGCACACACAGATCAGCACGCACACACAGATCAGCACGCACACACAGATCAGCGCGCACACACAGATCAGCGCACACACACAGTTCAGCACGCACACACAGATCAGCGCGCACACACAGATCAGCGCGCACACACAGATCAGCGCACACACACAGATCAGCGCGCACACACAGTTCAGTGCATACACACAGATCAGCACACACACACAGATCAGCACACACACACAGATCAGCACACACACACAGATCAGCACACACACACAGATCAGCGCACACACACAGATCAGCGCGCACACAGATCAGCACACACACACATATCAGCGTACACACACAGATCAGCGCATACACACAGATCAGCACGCACACACAGATCAGCACATACACAGATCAGCGCGCACACACAGATCAGCACATACACACAGATCAGCACACACACAGATCTACGCATACACACAGATCAGCGCACACACACAGATCAGCGCATACACACAGATCTGCGCACACACAGATCAGCGCAGACACACAGATCAGCGCATACACACAGATCAGCGCGCACAGATCAGCGCGCACACAGATCAGTGCATACACACCGATCAGCGCATACACACAGATCAGCGCACACACAGATCAGCGCACACACGGATCAGTGCACACACAGATCAGCGCGCACACACAGATCAGCGCACACACCCAGATCAGCGCATACACACAGATCAGCACACACACAGATCAGCGCACACACACAGATCAGCGCACACACACAGGTCAGCGCGCACACACAGATCAGCGCGCACACACAGATCAGCACATACACACAGATCAGCGCACACACACAGATCAGCGTGCACACAGATCAGCACACACACACAGATCAGCGCATACATAGATCAGTGCATACACACAGGTCAGCGCATACACGCACATCAGCGCGCACACACAGATCAGCACACACACACAGATCAGCGCACACACAGATCAGCGTGCACACAGATCAGCACGCACACACAGATCAGCACGCACACACAGATCAGCGCGCACACACAGATCAGCGCGCACACACAGATCAGCGCACACACACAGTTCAGCGCGCACACACAGATCAGCGCGCACACACAGATCAGCACACACACACAGATCAGCACACACACACAGATCAGCGCTCACACACAGTTCAGTGCATACACACAGATCAGCACACACACAGATCAGCACACACACAGATCTACGCATACACACAGATCAGCGCACACACACAGATCAGCGCATACACACAGATCAGCGCGCGCACACAGATCAGCGCGCGCACACAATTCAGTGCATGCACACAGATCAGCGCACACACACAGATCAGCGCGCACACAGATCAGCACACACACACAGATCAGCGCATACACAGATCAGCGCGCACACACAGATCAGCGTACACACAGATCAGCGTGCACACACAGATCGGCGCATACACACAGATCAGCGCACACACAGATCAGCACACACACACAGATCAGCGCATACACAGGTCAGCGCACACCCACACATCAGCGCGTACACACAGATCAGCACACGCACAGAGCTACGAATACACACAGATCAGCACATACACACAGATCAGCACGCACACACAGATCAGCGTGCACACACAGATCAGCGCATACACACAGATCAGCGCACACACACAGATCAGCGCGCACACACAGATCAGCATGCACACACAGATCGGCGCATATACACAGGTCAGCGTGCACACAGATCAGCGCACACACACGTCAGCACACACACACACACAGATCAGCATACACACAGATCAGCGCACACACAGATCAGCGCACGCACAGATCAGCGCGCACACACATCAGCGCACACAGATCAGCGCGCACACACAGATCAGCGCAGACACACAGATCAGCACGCACACACAGATCAGCACGCACACACAGATCAGCGCATACACAGATCAGCGCGCACACACAGATCAGCACATACACACAGATCAGCACACACACAGATCTACGCATACACACAGATCAGCGCACACACACAGATCAGCACATACACACAGATCAGCGCACACACAGATCAGCGTACACACACAGATCAGCGCATACACACAGATCAGCGCACATACACAGATCAGCGCGCACACACAGATCAGCACACACACAGATCTACGCATACACACAGATCAGCGCACACACACAGATCAGCGCATACACACAGATCAGCGCGCGCACACAGATCAGCGCGCGCACACAATTCAGTGCATGCACACAGATCAGCGCACACACACAGATCAGCGCGCACACAGATCAGCACACACACACAGATCAGCGCATACACAGATCAGCGCGCACACACAGATCAGCGTACACACATCAGCGTGCACACACAGATCGGCGCATACACACAGATCAGCGCACACACAGATCAGCACACACACACAGATCAGCGCATACACAGGTCAGCGCACACCCACACATCAGCGCGTACACACAGATCAGCACACGCACAGAGCTACGAATACACACAGATCAGCACATACACACAGATCAGCACGCACACACAGATCAGCGTGCACACACAGATCAGCGCATACACACAGATCAGCGCACACACACAGATCAGCGCGCACACACAGATCAGCATGCACACACAGATCGGCGCATATACACAGGTCAGCGTGCACACAGATCAGCGCACACACGTCAGCACACACACACACACAGATCAGCATACACACAGATCAGCGCACACACAGATCAGCGCACGCACAGATCAGCGCGCACACACATCAGCGCACACAGATCAGCGCGCACACACAGATCAGCGCAGACACACAGATCAGCACGCACACACAGATCAGCACGCACACACAGATCAGCGCATACACAGATCAGCGCGCACACACAGATCAGCACATACACACAGATCAGCACACACACAGATCTACGCATACACACAGATCAGCGCACACACACAGATCAGCACATACACACAGATCAGCGCACACACAGATCAGCGTACACACACAGATCAGCGCATACACACAGATCAGCGCACATACACAGATCAGCGCGCACACACAGATCAGCACATACACACAGATCAGCACATACACACAGATCTACGCATACACACAGATCAGCGCACACACACAGATCAGCGCATACACACAGATCAGCGTACACACAGATCAGCGCACACACAGATCAGCACACACACACAGATCAGCGCGTACACAGATCAGCGCGCACACACAGATCAGCGCATACACAGATCAGCGCATACACACAGATCAGCGCACACACACAGATCAGCACGCACACACAGATCAGCATGCACACACAGATCGGTGCATATACACAGGTCAGCGTGCACACAGATCAGCGCACACACACGTCAGCGCGCACACACACAGATCAGCGCACGCACAGATCAGGGCACACACACGGATCAGCGCGCACACACATCAGCGCACACACAGATCAGCGCGCACACACAAATCAGCGCATACACACAGATCAGCGCCCACACACAGATCAGCACACACACACAGATCAGCGCATACACAGATCAGCGCGCACACACAGATCAGCGCATACACAGATCAGCACATGCACACAGATCAGCGCACACACACAGATCAGCACACACACACAGATCAGTGCGCACACAGATCAGCACACACAGATCGGTGCATATACACAGGTCAGCGTGCACACAAATCAGCGCGCACACACGTCAGCGCACACACACAGATCAGCAGACACACAGATCAGCGCATACACAGGTCAGCGCGCACACACAGATCAGCGCAGACACACAGATCAGCGCAGACACACAGATCAGCGCGCACACACAGATCAGCGCGCACACAGATCAGCACATACACAGATCAGCGCGCACACACAGATCAGCACACACACAGATCTACGCATACACACAGATCAGCGCATACACACAGATCAGCGCACACACACAGATCAGCGCATACACAGATCAGCGTACACACACAGATCAGCGCATACACACAGATCAGCACGCACACACAGATCAGCACATACACAGATCAGCGCGTACACACAGATCAGCGCACACACAGGTCAGCGCACACACACGTCAGCGCACACACACAGATCAGCAGACACACAGATCAGCACATACACACAGATCAGCGCACACACAGGTCAGCGCACACACACGTCAGCGCACACACACAGATCAGCAGACACACAGATCAGCGCATACACAGGTCAGCGCGCACACACAGATCAGCGCAGACACACAGATCAGCGCAGACACACAGATCAGCGCGCACACAGATCAGCACATACACAGATCAGCGCGCACACACAGATCAGCACATACACACCGATCAGCACACACACAGATCTACGCATACACACAGATCAGCGCACACACAGATCAGCGTACACACACAGATCAGCGCATACACACAGATCAGCACGCACACACAGATCAGCACATACACAGATCAGCACACACACAGATCTACGCATACACACAGATCAGCGCACACACACAGATCAGCGCACACACAGATCAGCACGCACACACAGATCAGCGCGCACACACAGATCAGCGCGCACACACAGATCAGCGCACACACACAGTTCAGCGCACACACACAGGTCAGCGCGCACACACAGATCAGCGCGCACCCACAGATCAGCACATACACACAGATCAGCGCACACACACAGATCAGCGTGCACACAGATCAGCACACACACACAGATCAGCGCATACATAGATCAGTGCATACACACAGATCAGCGCATACACGCACATCAGCGCGCACACACAGATCAGCGCACACACACAGATCAGCGCGCACACAGATCAGCGTGCACACAGATCAGCACGCACACACAGATCAGCACGCACACACAGATCAGCGCGCACACACAGATCAGCGCGCACACACAGATCAGCGCGCACACACAGATCAGCGCACACACACAGTTCAGCGCGCACACACAGATCAGCGCGCACACACAGATCAGCGCGCACACACAGATCAGCACACACACACAGATCAGCGCGCACACACAGATCAGCGCGCACACACAGTTCAGTGCATACACACAGATCAGCACACACACACAGATCAGCACACACACACAGATCAGCACACACACACAGATCAGCGCACACACACAGATCAGCACACACACACAGATCAGCGCACACACACAGATCAGCGCACACACACAGATCAGCGCGCACACAGATCAGCACACACACACAGATCAGCGCACACACACAGATCAGCGCGCACACAGATCAGCGTACACACACAGATCAGCGCATACACACAGATCAGCACGCACACACAGATCAGCACATACACAGATCAGCGCGCACACACAGATCAGCACATACACACAGATCAGCACACACACAGATCTACGCATACACACAGATCAGCGCACACACACAGATCAGCGCATACACACAGATCAGCGCACACACAGATCAGCGCAGACACACAGATCAGCGCATACACACAGATCAGCGCGCACAGATCAGCGCGCACACAGATCAGTGCATACACACCGATCAGCGCATACACACAGATCAGCGCACACACAGATCAGCGCACACACGGATCAGTGCACACACAGATCAGCGCGCACACACAGATCAGCGCACACACCCAGATCAGCGCATACACACAGATCAGCACACACACAGATCAGCGCACACACACAGATCAGCGCACACACACAGGTCAGCGCGCACACACAGATCAGCACATACACACAGATCAGCGCACACACACAGATCAGCGTGCACACAGATCAGCACACACACACAGATCAGCGCATACATAGATCAGTGCATACACACAGATCAGCGCATACACGCACATCAGCGCGCACACACAGATCAGCGCACACACACAGATCAGCGCACACACAGATCAGCGTGCACACAGATCAGCACGCACACACAGATCAGCACGCACACACAGATCAGCGCGCACACACAGATCAGCGCGCACACACAGATCAGCGCACACACACAGTTCAGCGCGCACACACAGATCAGCGCGCACACACAGATCAGCACACACACACAGATCAGCACACACACACAGATCAGCGCGCACACACAGTTCAGTGCATACACACAGATCAGCACACACACAGATCAGCACACACACACAGATCAGCACACACACACAGATCAGCACACACACAGATCAGCGCACACACACAGATCAGCACACACACACAGATCAGCACACACACACAGATCAGCACACACACACAGATCAGCGCGCACACAGATCAGCACACACACACAGATCAGCGCACACACACAGATCAGCGCGCACACAGATCAGCACACACACACAGATCAGCGCACACACACAGATCAGCGTGCACTCAGATCAGTGCACACACACATTCAGATCACCGCGCGCACACCCACTCAGATCCGCACGCACACAGACATGAATGCTGACACACTGAAACACAGAGACAGAGACATTTGCTCAATGTCATTTGCACATGCGTGCACTCTCAGACACGGACACTGTCTCACACACACCCAGACATTGCAAATACACGCACCGTCTCTCTTGCATGCATACAAACGCTCTGTCTCTGCCTCACACACGTACACATACGTGTGAACAGGCACGCAGAGAGAAGGAAATCTGCCATCATTACGTGGTCTGGCCTACATGTGACTCCCGACCCGCTCTGCTGCGGCTGACTGAACTGCCCATCGAGAGCCACGGGGCACTGTTCAAGAAGATGCCGTCACTTTTGTAAAGGCCGCTGGTGTGCCGTTTCCATGTTGCAGGAAAGGAGCGATAGATATTTCCTGGGGGTTGTAACCGGTGCGTGTGTCGCTGGGTTTCGCTGGCCCCCTCCCAGCGAGCCGGGAGTGAATGACGTTCTGTTTTCTCTGCCTTCAGCACAGAGTCACCAAGAGCAGCGTCACAGAGCAGTCGGAGCGAGGCTGAGCACATACTACACCATTCCGCTTGGATAAAGGGCAAACAGGTCAGCACCATGGGACCTCCAGCATGCAGGGGAGGGGCTGTCAGTGTGGGTGGGGGGGGTCTGGGTTTGGGTACAGTACCCAGGTGGGATGGGGGCACTGCGCTGGGGGATGGGCTCTGCTGCTGGGGATGGATGATGCAAAGCATGATGGGACACATGTCCAGACCCGACACTAACAGCCTTTCTCCCCCTGCACATTCCCCTACAGATCCCCTGTCGATGGAGACGGTGAATGGGCAACGATTACACGCGACCGGACCCAGTTCCTGTACAAGCAAATCCACCAAGCCCCGTCACCCTCACTGTTCACCTCCACCTCACGGAGACCTCAGCAACTGACTCGGAGCAAACGTTACTCCCACTCCCCTCTCCCAGGGTCAGACATCCCCAAAATGTAGCCCCCCACCCCCCCCCGAACCCAGAACTGCACAGGGGACCTTATGCCCAAACCCCTCACCCAAACCCTTCACTCAAACACAGAGAGACCCATCTCCCCCCCCCCCCCCGACTCAAACCCCAGGGACCCTCACTCAAACACAGAGAACCCGTCTTCTCCCCAGATTTCGGGGCCTTGAGGGGGGCGAGGAGAGCCCCCCACAACCCCCACCATGCGCCCATCCAGCAGCCCGGACACTGGGGAATGCCGGGGCTCAGGAACTGTCCATTCTCCCCAAGCCCATTCAGCCCGGAACGATTTCCCACTCCCGTAACTGCCCTCTCCCACTGTAAATGAGTTTGGTTGGAGAGAGTGGATTTCCTAGATTATATATTTTATTTTTAAATATATCGGTGAGTTTTGATTTTCAAATACTTTTTTTTTCCTGTTTCTCTGTCCCCTGCTTTCATTGGCTGACCACAGCCTGATCTCAACACAAGTGGGACATTCTGATGTGAGAGTGTAGCCCGGGTATGTTCAGTGTTACTTTGGGTGTTTTATTCGATATATATATAATATTATATATAGTTATTAAATTGTTTACAACAATAACAGAGGCTGCAGTTGCTTTCATTCATGTTTTGAATGACCTTTGGATTTGTTGCTGAGGGAACAAAGTCTGGGTCTGTATTTGATGTAGTTTGGGCAGGAACAGGGAGAGGAATATGATTTAAACTTGGATAATACAGAGAGACCTGGATAACGTGGATGTGCAGAGGATGTTTCCACTGGTAGAAGAGATGAGGGCACAGACCCAGAGTGAAGGGACAACCCTTTAGAATAGACCTGATGGACCAAATGGCCTAATTCTGCTCCTCTGTTTATGGTCTTATCATAAGGTCAGGGGTGGGGGCTGTACGCTGATGTCTGCAAAATGTTCAGCACCATCCGTGACTCCTCAAAACAAAATCTTCATTCAATTCCCACCACCGGGAAGAAAGGAAACACCCGAGTGGCCAGTGACGAGCAGTGCCCTTCACATCAAAGGGCAATGCTGTGTGATCAAACAGTGAAGGGGAGGGCAGGGACTAAATCAAAATAGAGTTGGAGGGGGAAATGATGCACTCCACTCCCTGCGACGCCCACCTCTCCCTGAACAACTCCAGGGGTGACTCCTCAAATACTGCAGCAGTCCATATTCCAATAGGACAGGATCTAGACAATATCCAAACTTGGGCTGACAGGTCAGAAGTAACATCAGCATTATACAACTATCAGGCAGTGAGCATCTCCAATGAGGAACAATCTAACCACCTCTCCATGACATTCAATAATGTGACCATCACTGAATCCCCCACTGTCAATATCCTGGGGGTTACCATTGACCAGAAAGTCAACTGGACTCACCACATAAACCTAGTGGCTACAAGAGCAGGCCAGAGGCTAGGGATACTGCCTCATCTCCTGACACCCCATCTACAAGGCACAAGTCAGGAGTGTGATGGATTACTCCCCGCTTGCTCTGGATGGGGGCAGCTCCAAAAACACTCAAGAAGCTCGACACCATCCAGGATAAAGCGAGCGATTTGATTGGCGCCACATTCACAACCACCCACTTCCTCCGCCACTGACTCTCAGCAGCAGCAGTGTGTACTATTGTTATGGACCAGGCTAGACCTCCTCAAAGTACTTTAAGAAGGTGGCCGAGATCCTAACTTGTGTTATTTTAAAGGTAGATGTGAAGTGGATGTTCCAGGAGCGATGCAGCTGGTCAAACCGCTCGGCTTTAAGCAAAACAGAATTTATTTAAACACGATAGTTGAAACATGAACAAAAGAAAATGGAATTTAAAGTAACTTAACCCGATACAGTAACTATTACTAATTAACTGTTCCAATTCAGTAACATCCCTTAAACACACCCCTTGGCACAAAAAGGGTAAATTCAAACCCAGATTCCGACAGGCAGGACGGAACAACATTCAGAGAGACGTTTCAGAAGAAGGTCAGAGGAGTTCTTTCCTGAAGCTTGCAATTCCCCTGGACTCTCACATCCTGTGACTGCTACAGCTAAAACAAACCAGAGAGAACCTGGACTGGGAGAACTGGCCACTCCCCTTCCAGTGTTAAACCAGACACTTCGGCCCCTCTGCCTTTATGACCTCTGCAAAAAAACGCAAAGACATAATGATCTTTTTTAAAGTGACAACATTGTCACACCTCCCCCCTAAAAAGAATTAACCTTCAATGTACAAAGATGACTTCATTTTAAACCCCTTAGTCTTTCTCTGTTAGTACACTGCAACACATATATAATTACGTTGGCACTAAGATGCAACCAATGACTCTACATTCTATCTCAGTCTGTTCACTCCCACCACTGAACACTTCCCTGTTTCTCTTCATCCTTCGACCTATTCCCCTATTACTCTACATTTACTCCTGACTAATGCATCTAACCTACATCCCTGAACACTACAGGCAATTTAGCATGACCAATTCACTTAACCTGCACAACTTTGGATTGTGGGAGGAAACCGGAGCACCCGGAGGAAACCCACGCAGACACGGGGAGAATGTGCAAACTCCATACAGTCAGTTGCCTGAGGCTGGAATTGAACCTGGGACCCTAGTGCTGTGAGGCAGCAGTGCTAACCACTGAGCCACCGTGCCACCGTATGAACGTGTGGCTAAAGAGATTGTGTTGGAGAGAGGGCTTTAGATTTTTGAATCATTGAGACAGCTTTTCGAGTAAATGGGACCCCCAAGCTGGACAGATTGTACCTGAACTCGAGTGGGTCCTGTATCCTTACTGGGAGGTTTGCTACTGCTATTGGGAGGTTTTAAACTGTTTTGACAAGGGGATGGGGCACAGAGTAGATATAAACTCAGGCAAAGGTCCAATCAGATATAGAAGGAATACTCAGAGGGTGCAGCAGGCAGAGGAGGCAGAGACAGGCTGAAGCAAAAGGAGGACTGGAAGACTCAATTGTATTTATTTTAATGCAAAGAGCCTGTCTGCTCAATGTCATTTGTGGGCGGCTCGGTGGTTAGCACTGCTGCCTCACAGCGCCAGAGATCTGGGTTCAATTCCAGCCTCAGGTGACTGTCTGTGTGGAGTTTGTACATTCTCCCCGTGTTTGCGTGGGTCCCCTCCGGGTGCTCCTGTCTCCTCCCGCAATCCAAAGATGTGTGGGTCAGGTGAATTGGCCGTGCTAACTTGCCCACAGTGTTCAGGGATGGGCAGGTTAGGTCCATTGGTCAGGGGTAAATGGTGAGCAATAAGGATGGGGAATGGGTCTGGATGGGATACTGTGCGGAAGATCGGCGTGGACTTGTTGGGCCGAAGGGCCTGCTCCCACACGGGAGGGATAGTATGACTGTTGGAAGGGAGGGAAGGACTTGATGCTCCACATTCCAGTGTAATAGAAGTTTCCGGCATGGCAGGGGAGGGGTGTCAGAGAGTGGGGGCTTTATGTTAAAGAAAAACTATCACTGCAATACTGTGGCAGCGAACAAAACTCTGAAATGGGATGTTGCCTTCCTGGTGCCAGGGTCAGGGATGTCTCCGAGTGGTTGCTGAAGGGGGAGGGTGAACAGTCCACAACGTCATGGATTAAATCATGTAAAGCTTTTCAAATAAGACCATCTGGGTGGAGTTTAGAAACACAAGGGGGATTTTCTGGGATGGTGTACAGGCCTCCCAGAGGGATGACAGAGGAGCAGATACAGAGACGAATCACAGAGAGGTGTGACAGGAATAGGGGGACACTCATACCGAATTTCATTAACTGGGGTGTACAAAGTTAAAAATCACATAACACCAGGTTATAATCCAACAGGGTTTATCTGGAAGCACTAGCTTTAGGGGCGCTGCTCCTTCATCAGGTGATTCCAAAAGCTAGTGTTTCTAAATAAACCCTGTGGGACTATAATCCGGTGTTGCGTGATTCTTAACATTAACTAAGATCACCTTCATGAGAAAGGGGTGGATTTTTATAAGTACATCAGGAGAGCTTTTGGTGCCAACGTATAGATAACCCAACTAGAGATGGGGCACAGCTAGACTTAACCGTAGGGAATGATTCCGGTCAAGTGGTTGAAGGGATAGGATAAGGATAGTGCAGAAATTCAGTTGGGGAAAGGCCTATTTCATTATCGAGTCATAGAGATGTACAGCACAGAAACAGACCCTTCGGTCCAACCCGTCCATGCCAACCAGATATCCCAACCCAATCTAGTCCCACCTGCCAGCACCCGGCCCATATCCCTCCAAATCCTTCCCATTCATATACCCATCCAGATGCCTCTTAAATGTTGCAGCCTCCACCACATCCTTTGGCAGCTCATTCCATACACATACCACCCTCTGCGTGAAAAAGTTGCCCCTTAGGTCTGTTTTATATCTTTCCCCTCTCACCATAAACCTATGCCCTCTCGTTCTGGACTCCCTGACCCCAGGGAAAAGTCTTTGTCTATTTACCCTATCCATGCCCCTCATAATTTTGTAAACCTCTATAAGGTCACCCCTTAGCCTCTGACACTTCAGGGAAAGCAGCCCCAGCCTGTTCAGCCTTTCCCTGTAGCTCAAACCCTCCACATTAGACAGGATCTGGCTAACATAGACTGGGAGCAACTACGTGCAGGTAAAGCTGCATTTTGAATTAAATTCCCTACAGTGTGGAAACAGGCCATTCAGCCCAATAAGTCCACACCGACCCTCCAAAAAGTAACCCACCCAACATTTACCCCTGACTAATGCACCAAACACTATGAGCAATTTAGCACAGCCAATTCACCTAACCTGTACATTTTTGGACTGTGGGAGGAAACCAGAGCACCCACAGGAAACCCACACAGAGAATGTGCAAACTCCACACAGTCAGTCTGAAGCTGGAATCGAACCCAGGTCCCTGGTGCTGTGAGGCAGCAGCACTAACCACTGAGCCACCGCGCTGTCCCAAATTTTGAAAGTGAGAGTCTTTTATAAGTAGTATAACACGAGCTCAGGCCCTGTGTATTCCTGCCTGAGTGAAGGACTCGGGGAGCAAGCTCAACGAACCGTGAATATCAAGGGATACGGGGAGTTTGATAAAGAATAAGATAGAGGAATATGTCAGGTACAGTCCACTAAAAAGAGAGAAGCCCTTCAAGAAATAGAGAGTATAGGAGTTTACTGAGGAAAGAAATTAGGAGGGCGAAAAGGGGCCACAAAATAATTTTGGAAGGTGGGATTGAGAAATCCCCCCCCCCCACAAGGTTTTTTTCTAAGTTAAGAGTAAGAGGATTATCAGGAAAGGAGTGGGACCTATTCTAGACCAAAGGGGGGCAACCTGTACAGGGAGCCAGTGGACAGGGGGTGAGGTCTTAAATTAATATTTCTGACGTTTCCACAAAGTGGACAAACATTGGCACTGAGCCAGTATGCTGAGATTAATAAGGAGGCAGTATTCAATGTTTCATTGGACATAAAGGTGTTTAAATTCCCAGGGCCTGATGGGAAATATCCCAGGCTGCATCGGGAGGCGATGGAGGAGACATTTAGATTCCCTACAGTGTGGAAACAGGCCTTTCGGCCCAACCAGTCCACACCGACCCTCCGAAGAGTAACCCACCCAGACCCATTTCCCTCTGACTGATGCACCTAACACTATGGGCAATTTAGCCTGGCCAATTCACCCTGACCTGCACATCTTTTGGACTGTGGGAGGAAACCGGAGCACCCGGAGGAAACCCACGCAGACACGGGGAGAATGTGCAAACTCCACACAGACAGTCGCCCGAGGCTGGAATCGAACCTGGGTCCCTGGCGCTGGGCGGCATCAGTGCTAACCACCGAGCCAACATTTAATATCTCACTGGTCATCGGTCTAAGTGCCAGATGACTGGGGGATAGTGAATGTGGTTCCTGTGTTCAAGAAGGACAGCAAGGATAGGCCGGGTAATTACAGAGCAGTTCGTCTGATGTCAGTGATGGAGAAATTATTGGAAAAAATTCTGAGGGACAGGATTACTCAACACTTGGAAAGACAGGAATTGATCTGGGACAGATAGTCAGCGTGGATTTGTTAGAGGAAAGTCCTGTCTGAGTAATTTAATTGAGTTATTTGAAAAGCTGACTAAATATATTGTTGAGGCTGCTGCAGTTGATGTAGGTCACACGGACTTTGGTAAAGCCTTTGACAAGGCCCCACGTGGAAGGCTGTTCCAAAAGGGAAGAGCCCATGGGATCCAGGTCAAGTTGGCAAACTGGATCCAAAACTGGCTGCAACTAGGAGGCTGAGGGTGATGGTGGAGAGATGTGTTTGTGATTGGAAGCCTGTGACCAGCGGTGTACCACAGGGATCGGTGCTGGGATCCTCGCTGCTTGTTATGTACATTGATAATTTGGATGTAAATGTAGAAGTTATAATTAGTGAGTTTGCAGATGGCATGAAAATGGAGGTGTTGTAGATAGTGAGGAGCATGGTCTCAGGCTGCAGTCTGATATCAATTAGCTGGTAAATTGGGCAGAGCAATGGCAGACGGAACGTAAGTATGAAGTGATGCATTTTGGGAGGTATTAAGAGAAGGACATGCACAATGAATGGTAGGTCAACAGACAATAGGTGCAGGAATAGGCCATTCTGCCCTTCAAGCCTGCACCACCATTCAATATGATCATGGCTGATCATCCTTAATCAGTATCCTGTTCCTGCCTTATCCCCATAACCCTTGATTCCACTATCCTTGAGAGCTCTATCCAACTCTTTCTTAAACGAATCCAGAGACTGGGCCTCCACTGCCCTGTGGAGCAGAGCATTCCACACAGCCACCACTCTCTGGGTGAAGAAGTTTCTCCTCATCTCTGTCCTAACCCCGTATTTGTAAGCTATGTCCTCTGGTTCGGGGTGTCCTGAGGAACAAAGGGACCTTGGTGTGCAAGTCCATAGATTCCCGAAGGTGTCAGTTCAGGTCGATAGAGGGATGAAGAAGGCATATGGGATATTTGCCTTCATTAGCCAGGATGTAGAATATAGGAGCAGAGAAGTCTTGTTACAACTTTATAAACATTGGTTAAGCCACAGATGGAATACTGTGGACAGTTTTGGTCACCAGACTATCAGGAAAAAATGAACTGAAGAGCGAACAGGGGAGATTCACTACGACGTTGCCTGGGGTAAGAAGTGGAGAGATTGGATAGACTGGGCATTTTTTTCCCTTGGAGCAGAGGGGGAATTTGATTGAGTCATATACAAAATTATATCTACACAAAATAGATGGAGTGGATTGTGAGGATCTGTTCCCATGGCAACCGTGTCTAAGATTGGAGAGCAGAAGTTTATGATGAGGAGTAAGTGATTTAGAGGAGATCTGAGAAATAGTATTTTTTTCACCCAGAGGGCGATGGAAATATGGAAGGCACTGAGACAGTGATGGAGAAGGGTGATCTCACAAGATTTAAAAGCTTCTAGCTCCTTAAAATGCCAGGGCCTAGTCAGCTATAGACCAAGTGCAAGTAAGTGGGGTTAGGGTCGTCTGGGACTGAACAAAACACCTGCAGATGCTGGAAATCAGAAACAAAAACAGAAGTTGCTGGGAAAACTCTTACTCCAGAATGACAGAAGACTCTGAAGGAGGCTCCCATGATGTTAATTCTTGCGCTCTCTCTGCACAGATGCTGCCAGACCTGCTGAATTTTCCCAGCAACCTCTGAATCCAGTCAGTGTTTGTTAGTCAGCAGAGCCACAGTGGGCCGAAGGGCCTCTTTCTGTGCTGTGTGACTCCAGTCCACTAATGAACTCTTTCAGAACCGTGAGCGTACCCCACAGGCCGTGACAATCGCAAATCAAAAATAAATTGAAGAGGACACCACCATGTCTGACATAGTCTCAGCAACATAAAGAGTTACAAACAAATACTGCAGGCTCGTTCCCCAGCACTCGGGGGAAACTGAGATCTCTCAGATCGATATAGTTTCTCATTCTGGGGTTGGAGGTCACGATCACATGACTGGCCATCAGAAGGGAACATTACACAACCATTATCTATCAAAAGGAAGCTGATGCAGCAAGAGAGTTCCTCTTTCCATTTCTTGGCAAACAAAGAGGGGTGAGGCAGAATGCCGCTCTCTGTGAGGATCCTGGTCTGTCTGTTACTGTACACACAGCAAGGTAGGCTCTCACCTTTGATGGCGCGGTGTGGCGATGGGGGGTGTGAGGGAACGCTAACCGAACTCTCTCTCCCCCAGGCTGGGAGCTGAGGGGTGGCAGCCTGAGGCAGCTGTGAAGAGCCGGACAGCCTAGGCCCGAACCTCAGCCAGGAGGGTGGCACCTCAGCCCGCAGGCTGCGGCTCCTAGTCTTCGTTTATTGACTCATCCATGGGATGTGGGCATTCGCTGAGAGGGTCAGCATTTCCTGCCCGTCCCTGATAACCCTTGAACTGACTTGCTTTCTGGGCCATTTCAGAGGCCGATTAAGAGTTAGCCACTTTGCTGTGGGGCTGGAGTCACATGTCGGCCAGATCAGATAGGGACCGCAGATTTCCTTCCCTAAAGGGCATCGGTCAGGGTGGCTCAGTGGTTAGCACGGCTGCCTCACAGCACCAGGGTCATGGGTTCGATTCCAGCCTCGGGCGACTGTCTGTGTGGAGTTTGCACATTCTCCCCGTGTCTGTGTGGGTTTGCTCTGGTTTCCTCCCACAGGCAGACTGGCCATGCTGAAGTGTCCAGGGGTGTGTAGGCTGGGTGAGTTAGACATGGGAAATACAGGGTGAGGGGGATGAGGAGCCTGGGTGGGATCCTCTTCGGAGGGCCAGTGTGGATTTGCTGGGCTGAATGGCCAGTTCCCACCCTGTAGGGGTACGATAAATCGGTTTCTGGAGCAATCGATGATGATGGTTGCCATGGTCACCATCACAGAGAGTAGCTTTGAATTCCTGATTTATTCACTGAGTTTAAATTCTGCCGGCTGCCTACCCATCCCTAACTGCTCCATGGTTTCCAGGGGACATCATGTGCTTCCTTTCCATAGCACCCCCCTGTCACAGACATCGATTGAGGGAGAGAGGCAGCAAGGTGGGAATCTTACACCTTCCTGCCTGACTCCCCTGAAAGAAAGCGGTAGGATACCCACAGAGAGAGAGGTCGCACAGAGAGAGAGATCGCACAGAGAGAGAGGTCACAGAGAGAGAGGCCACAGGGAGAGAGGTCACAGAGAGAGAGGTCACAGAGAGAGAGGACACAGAGAGAGAGGCCACAGAGAGAGAGGTCACAGAGAGAGAGGACACAGAGAGAGAGGCCACAGAGAGAGAGGCCACAGGGAGAGAGGTCACAGAGAGAGAGGACACAGAGAGAGAGTTCACAGAGAGGACACAGAGAGAGAGTTCACAGAGAGAGGCCACAGAGGGAGGTCACAGAGAGAGAGGCCACAGGGAGAGAGGCCACAGGGAGAGAGGTCATAGATAGAGGCCACAGGGAGAGAGGTCATAGATAGACGTCACAGAGAGAGAGGACAGAGAGAGAGAGGCCACAGGGAGAAAGGTCACAGAGAGAGAGGTCACAGAGAGAGAGGACACAGAGAGAGAGGCCACAGAGAGAGAGGACACAGAGAGAGAGGTCACAGAGAGAGAGGCCACAGAGAGAGAGGCCACAGGGAGAGAGGTCACAGAGAGAGAGGACACAGAGAGAGAGTTCACAGAGAGGACACAGAGAGAGAGTTCACAGAGAGAGGCCACAGAGGGAGGTCACAGAGAGAGAGGCCACAGGGAGAGAGGCCACAGGGAGAGAGGTCACAGAGAGAGAGGTCACAGAGAGAGAGGTCACCCCCACTCAGGGTCTGGAGGTAAAACAGGATGCCAAGGTGTGTCCGGGTGATGGAGGGAGGCGTCAATGTGGACAGTGTACAACACAGCTGCCTGGTCACTGTGAGGCACGGGCTCCTCAGGGAGGTCAGAGGTCAGCTCTTTATTTTAAAGAAAGGTCTGGGGCCAAGTTGGATTTGAACCCAGGCCTCCAGGCAGTGACACGACCACTGCACCACAAGCACTCTGTTATGGGCCAGACCAAACCCCCTCAAAGGATATTCAGAAGGTGGCTGAGACCCCGTTGTTTCCTGATGATTAAAGGTAAAGGTGAACAGTTGTGTTCTGGATGTAACTGGATTGGTCAAACTGCTCAAAATGCAGCAACAACACACTGTATTCATGCTCTGGAGTTAATGTTCAACAGAAGACACAAGAAATCAGAATAACTTAATTCTACTGGAAAACTTAACAGAATGGTAGATTAATTAACTGTTCCTGGTATGGACCAGGCCAGACCCCCTCAAAATATTTGAAGAAGGTAGCCTCGACCTGAGTTTTTTTCTTATTTTAAAGGTAGGTGTGTTGCGGATGTTCCAGGTGTGATGTAGCTGGTCAAAACACTCGGCTTTAAGCAAAAATGGAACTTGATTAGATTCTCTGCGGTGTGAAAGCAGGCCATTCAGCCCCACCGAGGTCCACTTCCCTCTGACTAATGCACCCTACACTACAGGGCAATTGAGCATGGCCACTTCACCTGGCCTGCACACCTTTTGGATTGTGGGAGGAAACCCACACAGACACGGCGAGAACGTGCAAACTCCACACAGACAGTCGCCCGAGGCTGGAATTGAACCCAGGACCCTGGCGCTGTGAGGCAGCCGTGCTAACCTCTGAGCCACTGTGCCGCCCCTACAGTTGAAGCTACAGTTTAAACACATTCAAAAGCGTAATTAGGTGTGGCTAATACTGGGGTGGTGGTTACCCAGCTTTCAGGCTGTCAAATACTTTCTGACAGTCTGCCATCCACTGACATTTCCTGCCTTTCTTCAGTAATTCAGGGAGTGAAGCTGCTAAAGTTCGGCACGAATTTCCGATAAAGCATACTCAATCCCAGGAACCGTGGTCCTGGTCTCTTTGCCAATGGTGTGGGAAACTCTCCAATAACCTTGGTTTTCACATTCCGTGGGGCCATCTGTCCATGTCTGACAGGAAGGTGACTCGGCCTTTGCCAAATTCACACTTAGCTGAAAATGTGTTGCTGGAAAAGCACAGCAGGTCAGGCAGCATCCAAGGAGCAGGAGATTCGACGTTTCGGGCATAAGCCCTTCTTCAGGAATGAGGAAAGTGTGCAGCAGACTAAGATAAAAGGTAGGGAGGAGGGACTTGGGGGAGGGGCGTTGGAAATGCAATAGGTAATGCCCATCCTAGAAGATTTTAATCTACTGCGAATCCTCTTACAAGGATGCCTTCCTTGAAGAAGCTCTCTTCCTCCCTCTTCTCCGGCTCCTTGGATGCTGCCTGACCTGCTGCGCTTTTCCAGCAACACATTTTCAGGTTTATCACCAAGCTTGGCTTCCAAAGTTGATCAAACAAGTCTGATAAATGTTGCAAATGATCTTTCTACGTGTGATTAAAAATCACCGGGTCGTTGATGTGTACCACGCAATTGGGTAAACCAGCAATGATCTTATTGGTTAGGCTTTGAAATGTGGCTGGCACATTTTTCATACCAAAGGGCATGACTTGAAACTGATACGGTCCACTCGGTGTTATGGAAGGTAAAATTGCCTTCACTCTTTCAGAAAATAAGTACCTGCCAGTTTCCTCAGAGTGAATCCAAGTTAGAAATATAAGTTGCTTGTCCCACCTTTTCAATACTGTCCTTCCAAACGTGAAATCAGAAATTGATTAGACTTTGTAACTGCATTGACTTTGCGGTAGTCCACACATAACCGTTGGGTACCATCTGGCGTTAGTCACTGTAACTCACTTCGATTATGTCGTCTTGAAGCCTGTATCACCTTCTGGACCTGGGCCAACTTTAGAAGGTTAAGTCTATAAGGATGTTGCTTAATTGAAACAGCATTTCCTATATCTATGTCATGCATAATTAGATTAGTACTGCCCAGCTGAGTCCCATTTATTTTCCCATGTGATCGCACTAACTCTTTTAGGTCATTTCGATTTTTCTGTGAAAGTTAACTCAATAATTTAGGCTTATTTTTGAGAACTTCCTCATTGTCCAATTTAACTTGAGAAATGTCCAATTCAGAATCCTCTGAATTTGGTTCTTTCCTCTGTGTTGTAACCAATAGCACAGTCTCCTTTGCTTTCCTTCCCTCTCAAAGTACCTTCTGAGCATATTCCCATGATACACTCTGTGAGATTTCTTCCTGTCTGGAGTCCCTATCAAGTGGTTCACCTCCCTCAATTTCCTTTTGATTTGATACGGCCCACTAAACCTTGCTTTTAAAGCCTCACCTTTACTGGAACTAACACTTTATCTCCATTAGCAAAATCGTGAATTTCTGATTTCTTGTCTGCTTCCTGTTTCGTCATATACTGTGATATTTTTAAATGCTGTCTAGCCAACTCCCCTGCTCTATTTAACTGTTTCCTAAAATTTGACACATAGTCCAAATACATGGTTTCTGAATTCTCACTTTCTCCTTATTCTGTATTCTTTGATTTTTCCTCCTGTTTCAACTAGTGACTTTGTGACCTCATTACCACAAATATTCCAGGATATGTTTCCTGTAATACCTCAGTTGCCTAATTTTCTACTGGCTTTTCAACACAGTAGGCAGTAACCTACCTGTGATCCAGTTATATCGTTAGAGAGGACAAGTTGTATTCCTGGAACCAAGAGTCCTTCCAATACTGCTATCATAACATCTCCACTTTAACCTCACTCCAAATAATTGAACACTTCTTGCCTCAGCGTGAATTCCACATACTAGCAACGTTTTCTGGCAGTAGTCTTTCTGCGTTACCAATCTCCTCATCTCTCAACATCAAAGATTGACATGATCCCGTACCTAGGTAAAACCAAGGACTGCAGATGCTGGAAACCAGAGTCTAGATTAGAGTGGTGCTGGAAAAGCACAGCTTCCTGCCTCTATTCCTGATGAAGCGCTTTTGCCCAAAAGTGGCACAGTGGTTAGCACTGCTGCCTCACCCGGGTTCAATTCCCGCCTCAGGCGACTGATTGTATGGAGTTTGCACGTTCTCCCCGTGTCTGCGTGGGTTTCCTCCGGGTGCTCCGGTTTCCTCCCACAGTCCAAAGATGTGCAGGTCAGGTGAATTGGCCACGCTGGATTGCCCATAGTGTTAGGTGTAGGGGTATGGGTGGGTTGCGCTTCGGCGGGTCGGTGTGGACTTGTTGGGCCGAAGGGCCTGTTTCCACACTGTAGGTAATTTAATCTGATTGATTTCCTGCTCCTCGGATGCTGCCTGACCTGCTGTGCTTTTCCAGTACCACTCTAATCTAGGATCATGATCCCATATCTCTTAATACTGTCTCCTCTTGACCTGCTGCTCCGGCCTACGTGAGTAAACTTCACCTTCACAAATAAATGGTTTAAGAAGACCAGGCACTTCCTCCCTCACTAACCTCTGACCAGGTGGTACATTCTGGTGCAGCTTTCTAGCCTTTACTGTGCTTTCTGTTACAACTCCAACAAAATTCCCTGGCATATCCCGTTTTCCAGTATCTGGCTTCCCAGTGCTCTCCCTAACCCACCAACACTGTGATTTCACGGGGCCTACTTTATTGCAGTGAAAACACTGGAGTTTTCATGGGTTTCCTTGTCTTTATCTTCACTGAGTTCTACCCTTCCCTTACTGTGTGAGGATTTATTTCCCCCGGTTTCTATCCCTCACGAATTGAAATTGATGTTGGAAGCCAAACTTTGATAATTGGGCCAACTCAAAACCATCAGCCACCTCAGCTGCTAATCTTGCGGTTTTAACTCTTGGCTCTTCCACATGAGTTCTCACTCCCTCAGGAAGTGAGGTTTTGGACTTCTCCAAAATAATTGTTTCTCTAAGAACGTCATAAATTTGTTCTATTTTTAATGCCCTTACCCACCAATCAATGTTCCTTTGTTCGGTCCTTTCAAACTCGCTGTGTGTTTGAGTAGTGCCCCTCCTTCTGGTACAAGCTCAGAGACGCTTGAGATGGCTTTCTCCACCCCTCGTACTCCCCAGATACCTCCTCCGATAGTGATCCAAATACCTCACTAGGTCCACCGACCAACCAAACCCACATGGTCACAGGCCACCGCATTCGTTTAGCCACCTTCGCAAATGAGATGTAAAAGGTTCCTGAATCCGTCTCCTCAAATTGAGGCAAAGCTTGGATTTATTTAAAGAAATTCCCTCCAGGCCTTTGGCTGCCGTGGGTTTGCTCCTCCTTACTCTCTCACTCACTAAGCCCACCGTCTACCTTCATCTCCAGCCTTTTAAGGTGACTTTCTGGTCTAAATGCCAATTTATGAAGTTCAAACTCTCTCTCTTTCTCCCTTTCCTTTCTTTCCCTTTCCTCCCTCTCTCTCTCCTTTTCCTCCCTCTCTTCCTTTCTTTTCCTTTTCGTTCTGCCAGGGCATTTCATTCCTTTTCTCTTTCCTCTGCTGTTAATTGTAACTCAAACAGTTTCAGTTCTTCCCTTCCTGCTTCTAACCCAAGCTGCTTCATGTTCCATTGAGTTTAGCTATTCCCAAAGATTCCGACCGCATTTCCAGCAAATTTAAATGTCGAGTTGTGGCTGTTATTCTCGCTCCTTTTCTCACTGACTTAGGCATTCCCAACTCCAGCGTGTCTGCCGATTCCAGTGGCTTTCCCCTGGTCACCTTTTGTAAAGCCCCCAGAGTCACTTCTTCCTCCCCCAGAAAACTCTTTGTGATTGAAACAGCCATCTACTGCACCAAACACTGTTTAAACCACCCAAATTCAAAACCTGGAACAAAAGACACCAACGCCTACCACTCCAACAACCCTAACCCCAAATTGGAACTATGAAGTAAATCCTGGACGAGCCCCCAGTCTGTCCAAGAACTCCCCACCTACATTCGGGTCCAAGAACTCCCCACCTACGTACCACCAACGCCCTCCACCTCCTCCGTGATTTTCGCTTCCCCGGTCCCCAACGCCTTATCTTCACCATGGACATCCAGTCCCTGTACACCTCCATCCCCCATCACGAAGGACTCAAAGCCCTCCGCTTCTTCCTTTCCCGCCGCACCAACCAGTACCCTTCCACTGACACCCTCCTTCGACTGACTGAACTGGTCCTCACCCTGAACAACTTCTCTTTCCAATCCTCCCACTTCCTCCAAACTAAAGGAGTTGCCATGGGCACCCGCATGGGCCCCAGCTATGCCTGCCTCTTCGTAGGATATGTGGAACAGTCCATCTTCCGCAACTAGGCTGGCACCACCCCCCACCTTTTCCTCCGCTACATCGATGACCGTATTGGCGCTGCCTCGTGCTCCCACGAGGAGGTTGAACAGTTCATCAACTTTACTAACACCTTCCACCCCGACCTCAAATTCACCCGGACTGTCTCAGACTCCTCCCTCCCCTTCCTAGACCTTTCCATTTCTATTTTGGGCGACCAAATCAACACAGACATCTACTATAAACCGACTGACTCCCACAGCTACCTGAACTACACCTCCTCCCACCCTGCCCCCTGTAAAAACGCCATCCCATATTCCCAATTCCTTTGTCTCTGCCGCATCTGCTCCCAGGAGGACCAGGTCCAATACCGTACAGCCCAGATGGCCTCCTTCTTCAAGGACCGCAGATTCCCCCAGACGATGCCCTCCACCGCATCTCCTCCACTTCCCGCTCCTCCGCCCTTGAGCCCTGCCCCTTCAACCGCCACCAAGACAGAACCCCACTGGTTCTCACCTACCACCCCACCAACCTCCATATACAGCGTATCATCCGCCGTCATTTCCGCCACCTCCAAACAGACCCCACCACCAGGGATATATTTCCCTCCCCTCCCCTATCAGCGTTCCGCAAAGACCACTCCCTCCGTGACTCCCTCGTCAGGTCCACACCCCCCACCAACTCAACCTCCACTCCCGGCACCTTTCCCTACAACCGCAAGAAATGCAAACCTTGCGCCCACACCTCCTCCCTCACTTCCCTCCAAGGCCCCAAGGGATCCTTCCATATCCGCCACAAATTCACCTGCACCTCCATACACATCATCTATTGCATCCGCTGCACCCGATGTGGCCTCCTCTATATTGGGGAGACGGGCCGCCTACTTGCGGAACATTTCAGAGAACACCCCTGGGACACCCGGACCAGCCAACCCAACCACCCCGTGGCTCAACACATTAACTCCCCCTCCCGCTCCACCAAGGACATGCAGGTCCTTGGACTCCTCCATCACCAGACCATAACAACACGACGGTTGGAGGAAGAGCGCCTCATCTTCCGCCTAGCAACCCTCCAACCACAAGGGATGAACTCAGATTTCTCCAGTTTCCTCATTTCCCCTCCCCCCACCTTGTCTCAGTCGATTCCCTCGAACTCAGCACCGCCTTCCTAACCTGCAATCTTCTTCCTGACCTCTCCGTCCCCACCCCACTCCGGCCTATCACCCTCACCTTGACCTCCTTCCACCTATCGCATCTCCATCGCCCCTCCCCCAAGTCCCTCCTCCCTACCTTTTATCTTAGCCTGCTTGGCACACTTGCCTCATTCCTGAAGAAACGTTGAATCTCCTGCTCCTTGGATGCTGCCTGACCTGCTGCACTTTTCCAGCAACACATTTTCAGCTCCAATATCAACCAGGTCAGAACCCCCTCAAAACATTTTCAGAAGGTAGCCCGGATCCTAATGTAGATGTGATGTGGATAATCCAGGAGCAATGCAGATGGTCAAACCTCTCGGCTTTAGGCAAAACAGAATTTATTTAATCACGAGCAAAAGGAAACAGACTTTACAATAACACCTATTTGAAAACCCAACCGACTCAATGTAGCAACTTAGCTAAGGAGCTGTTCCAATTCCTGCAAGATCCCATTACCACACTCCTTGCCAGAAGGTAAATTCAAACACACATTCTAAAAGGCAGGAGGGAACAACATCCAAAGAGATTTCTGACAGAAAGCCAGTCAGGAATCATCTGCTGAAGCTTGGAATCGTTCTGCACTGCAGCAGCATCTCACTGCTACAGCTTAAAGAAACTAAAAAGAACACCTGAACTGGGAGAACGGACCACTCCCCTGCCATTGTTAAACTAGGCTCTCGGACCTGACATTTCAGCACCTCTGCCTTTACAACCTCCCTTGAAAACAAACAACAAAATAATCTTGTTAAGGCGATAGTAACATCCCATAAATACACCCTTGACAAATGCAAATTCAATAAAATAGATTTGTCTCACATCCAATTCCATTAGCAGGAAGACAAACCCCCAGCTTTTAGCTGTGACAGAGCAAGGAATAAGATCTTCCACCTTCTAGACCCGTGTAGCAGCTGCTACTGATAAACTGAAACAAAAAGTCCTGGTTTTGTAGGAGCTTGACTCCACCCATTCAGGCTGCTTCTATTGTTCCAATTTGTTACAAAGAAAGGCTGGAGAGGCCGGGGCTTTTTTCACTGGAGCACAGGAGGTTGACCTTATAGAAGTTTATAAAATCATGAGGGGCACAGATAGTGTCAATGGTGATTGTCCTTTCCCCAGGATCGCAGATTTCAAAATATCGAATGTAGGGAAATAGACGGTGAAATCTTGAAAAATGTCCATATTACAGAGGAGGAAGTGCTGGATATCTTGAAATGCATTAAAGTGGATAAATCCCCAGGACCTGATCAGGTGTACCCCAGAACTCTGTAGGAAGCTAGAGAAGTGATTGCTGGACCTCTTGCTGAGATATTTGTATCATCGATAGTCACAGGTGAGGTGCTGGAAGACTGGAGGTTCCAAGCCTGGTGCCACTGTTTAAGAAGGGTGGTAAAGACAAGTCAGTGAACTATAGACCAGTGAGCCTCACCTCGGTGGTGGGCAAGTTGTTGGAGGGAATCCTGAGGGACAGGATGTACATGTATTTGGAAAGGCAAGGACTGATTAGGGATAGTCAACATAGCTTTGTGCTCGGGAAATCATGTCACACAAACTTGATTGAGTTTTTTGAAGAAGTAATAAAGAGGATTGATGAGGGCAGAGCAGTAGATGTGATCTATATGGACTTCAGTAAGGCATTCGACAAGGTTCCCCATGGGAGACTGGTTAGCAAGGTTAGATCTCATGGAATACAGAGAGAACTAGCCATTTGGATACAGAACAGGCTCAAAGGTAGAAGACAGAGGGTGGTGATGGAGGGTTGTTTTTTAGACTGGAGGCCTGTGACCAGTGGAGTGCCACAAGGATCGGTGCTGGGCCCTCTACTTTCATCATTTATATAAATGATTTGGATGCGAGCATAAGAGGTACAGTTAGTAAGTTTGCAGATGACACCAAAATTGGAGGTGTAGTGGACAGCGAAGAGGGTTACCTCAGATTACAACAGGATCTGGACCAGATGGGCCAATGGGCTGAGAAGTGGCAGATGGAGTTTAATTCAGATAAATGCGAGGTGCTGCATTTTGGGAAAGCAAATCTTAGCAGGACTTATACACTTAATGGTAAGGTCCTGGGGAGTGTTGCTGAACAAAGAGACCTTGGAGTGCAGGTTCATAGCTCCTTGAAAGTGGAGTCGCAGGTAGATAGGATAGTGAAGGCAGCGTTTGGTATGCTTTCCTTTATTGGTCAGAGTATTGAGTACAAGAGTTCAAAGTTTGTGAGAAGATTTGTATCTCGGGTGCTCATTGTTGTGGTTCTGTTCGCCGAGCTGGGAATTTGTGTTGCAGACTCAAACCACTACAAATGCCGGAGGAAACATCTCAGAAGCGCTTCACAGGAGGCTGCCAAGCACTGAGGATGTCACCTAGACAGGGGACGAAACGTCTGCAACACAAATTCCCAGCTCGGCGAACAGAACCACAATATTGAGTACAGGAGTTGGGAGGTCATGTTGTGGCTGTACAGGACATTTGTTAGGCCACTGTTGGAATATTGCATGCAATTCTGGTCTCCTTTCTATCGGAAAGATGTTGTGAAACTTGAAAGGGTTCAGAAAAGATTTACAAGGATGTTGCCAGGGTTGGAGGATCTGAGCTACAGGGAGAGGCTGAATAGGCTGGGACTGTTTTCCCTGGAGCGTGGGAGGCTGAGGGGTGACCTTATAGAGGTTTACAAAATCATGAGGGGCATGGATAGGGTAAATAGGCAAAGTCTTTTCCCTGGGGTCGGGGAGTCCAGAACTAGAGGGCATAGGTTTAGAGTGAGAGGGACAAGATATAAAAGAGATCTAAGGGGCAACTTTTTCACACAGAGGGTGGTACGCGTATGGAATGAGCTGCCAGAGGAAGTGGTGGAGGCTGGTACAATTCCAACATTTAAGAGGCATTTGGTTGGGTATATGAATAGGAAGGGTTTGGAGGGATATGGGCCGGGTGCTGGCAGGTGGGACTAGATTGGGTTGGGATATCTGGTCGGCATGGACGGGTTGGACCGAAGGGTCTGTTTCCCTGCTGTACATCTCGATGACTCTCAGAGGGCACGTTTTAAAGGTGGGAGGAGGGAGAGTTAAAACAAAGGGGAGAGGCAATGGTTAGAATTGTTTGTGTGTGGAATGCACTTCCTGAGAGGTAGTGGATGTAGGTACAGTTGCAACATTTTGATAAGTCCATGTATAGGAAGGGTTGGAGAGTTATGGGCCAGGGGCAGGCAGGTGGGACTAGTTTAGCTTGGGATAATGGGTCAGCATGGGCTGGTTGGACCGAAGGGTCTGTTTCTGTGCTGTCTGACTCCATGATTCTATGCCAGTTTCAAATACACAGGAAGGTAAACTGTGGGAGATCAGTCAGGAGGGCATTGGAATTTTGATGTCTGGCATAGCCCGGAATGATGATTTGAGCAGCCAATCAGCCGAGCAGGAGTGATGTCAGGTGATGGTGGAAGTAGGAGGGTCTTAGAGATGGTGTCTATATGAGACTGGAACCTCATCTGGGGACCAGTGTCTTCTATATCCCGCCATGAGCTCACAGGCATCACTGGCCAATGTTTATTGGCCAATCCCTAATTACCCTCAACTCGAGCATGGACAGACTGAGTCAAGGTCCGAGTGGTGCTGGAAAAGCACAGCAGGTCAGGCAGCATCCGAGGAGCAGGAAAATCGATGTTTCGGGCAAAAGGCCCTTCATCAGGAGTGAGATCTCTCCACTGCCAGAGGCGCCTTTTCTTGCTCCTCGGATGCTGCCTGACCTGCTGCGCTTTTCCAGCACCACTCCGACCTTGACTCTAATCTCCAGCATCCGCAGTCCTCACTTTCGTCTTGTGAACAGACCGACTGCGCCTCAGAAAAGACCCAGGATGGCGTTGGAAGCTGGGGGACGGAGTCGGCACTGAGCATCACGTGTCAGTCTTCCAGATCTCGAATGTTGGTGCCAACCCCTCACTCTTACACACCCGGCGGGGGGGGGTGACAGAAAGGTAAATATTACTGACCCCAGACTGAAATCTTGCTGGGTCTGGTCACTCAGCTGTTTGTCGGCTACGGAGTGGGATTTCTGAGTTCTGGAAAATATCATGGGGCTTCCATTAACCAGCCGGGACAGTGAGCTGTCACATGGGCGATGTACCCTCTCCTTCTGTCCTGAGACAGACAGCTGCCACTGCGTGTCCCACCTCACCATCAGTCCCCCTAACCCACAGCCTCACCATTGACTGCACTGATGCATCTCCTCTTCAGTGTTTCCACACGCTTCCTGCACAGCGAGTGACTGAACAGCAGGGCAGCGTCAAGCCCTACGGATACAGCTGGCTTTGCAACTGCCCTTTTAAGAGAGGTCACCTTTAAGTTCATCCATGTGCTGGGTGTATACAATGCCGTGATGGTGTGCCAAGGGTTGTTCATACCGAGAGCAATCACCTCACAGCATCGTCGCGTAAATGTGTTTTATTGCTTTAATAAAACTCCCTCGGCCCCCTTCCCCTCCCCATTCCTGATGAAGGGTTCATGCTCCCCAGATGCTGCCTGACCTGCTGTGCTTATTCCAGCGACGCGCTGACTGTCCAGCATCTGTGGTCCTCACTTTCTCCTGAAACTTAACTGGACTCACTGCATAAACAGGCCAGAGAGTCAGGAATACTGCAGGGAGTAACTCCCCTCCTGACACCCCCAAAGTCTCTCCACCATCTCCAGGACACAAGTCAGGAGGGTGATGGAATACTCCCCACTTACCCCTAGATGGGGGGGGGGCGGGGCAGCTCCAACACCATCCAGGAGAAAGCAGCCCCCACTTGATTGGCACCACATCCCCTCCCTCCCCCCACCGACGCTCAGTAGCAGCAGTGTGTACCGTCTACAAGATGTACTGCAGAAATTCACCACAGACCCTCAGACAGCACCTTCCCAACCCGCGACCACTTCCATCTGGAAGGACGAGGGCAGCAGATCCATGGGAACACCACCCCCACCCCCCACCCCTGCGGGTTCCCCATCAAACCCCTCACCACCCTGACTTGGGAAATATATCCCTGTTCCTTCACTGTCACTGGGCCCAAGGGCATTGTGGGTCTACCCACAGCACATGGACTGCAGCGGGTTCAGGAAGGCAGCTCACCCGCCCCCACCATCTCAAGGGGGCAACTAGGGACGGGCAATAAAAGCTGGGCCCAGCCAGTGACACCCACATCGCACAAGTGAATTTTTTTAAAGATGAATTAACCTGCAAGCGTTTGATGTATTTTCTCAAATGTTATCCCTTTCCCAAAAATACAGCAATGAGCAGAAACAGTGGGTGGAACCCGGACGGTGCCTATCCCCCCCTCAGGAAAGAAGCCTTTGAGAAGCATTTCGGCAAACTGCCCCCCCCTCCCCCCTGCCCCACTGTGGGAAGTGGACCCATCCCGGTCAGGGGGGGTGGGGGCGATGGACACCCCATGACCCCTGGCAGAGAGGGGTTCGAGCTGGCGAGACAGAGTGAGCCCATGACCTCCAGACGTCATCCCCTCAGGGTGGGCCGGAGCCATGCCCAACGCTCTCGTACAGGAGGACGCGGTGGGGGGGGGGTCTAACCACAAGCCTTTGCTTTCTCCTTTATCTCTCCACCCTTCAGGCTCTCTGCCTGTATTTCCTGATGTTGGGCATGTGCCCGAAACGTCGATTTTCCTGCTCCTCAGACGCTGCCTGACGTGCCGCGCTTTTCCAGCACCGCTCTGATCTAGAATCTGGGTTTCCAGCACCTGCAGTCATTTGTTTTTTTTTACCTTTCTCCTTTCAAGGTCAGGGGGACCTGAGATGTCAGATCAAGCAGGAAGAATTAATGATAGTAGCTGTGCTAAACGAGAGAGTGAAGATTACGTGTGAGTACCAGTGCCAACTCAAACACCAGCCGGCAAACCAGACTTCCTCACCGCCACTTCCTGTCCATTTCACAGTGCGACTCTACAAGGACCGTCAGGAACATCTAGTCTACTGTGCCTCAGGCCAGGCAGTTGAACCCCGCATCAGGGTGGACTGGGAGCTGACAGTGAATCACACGGAGCACAGCGGTGTCTATTACTGCACAGACTCCACTACAACAACATCAGGGACACTGCTCCAAGTCAAACGTAAGGAGCAGAGGGAGGGACGCTGTTCTTATACCCCCCACAGTAACATCCCTCGAAGAAGGTTGTGTGGCTCTGGTCACTTCCCCCCTCCTCTAACTCCAATGAAGCACAGACCCAACCTACTCCCCATAAGGGAATCATTGAATCCCCACAGTATGGGATCAGGCCATTCAGCCCCTCAAGGGCACACCAACCGTCCGATCCCACCCATCCCCATAACCCAGCATTCTCCATGACCAATGCACCTAACCTGCACATCCCTGTGCACTATGGGACAATTTAGCACGGCCAATCCACCCTGACCTGCACGCCTCTGGACTGTGGGAGGAAACCCACATAGACACGGGGAGAATGTGCAAACTCCACACAGACGGTCGCCTGAGACTGGAATCGAACCTGGGTTCTTGGCGCTGTGAGGCAGCAGTGCTAACCACTGAGCCACCGTGCCACTACTGTTACAGGCATCACAGTTTTAGCTCTCACTGTCACCCCTCTCTGATACCCCTGACCATTTTTAGATTAGATTAGATTACTTACAGTGTGGAAACAGGCCCTTCGGCCCAACAAGTCCACACCGACCCGCCGAAGCGCAACCCACCCATGCCCCTATATTTACCCCTTACCTAACACCTGACCCGCACATCTTTGGAGTGTGGGAGGAAACCGGAGCACCCGGAGGAAACCCACGCAGACACGGGGAGAACGTGCAAACTCCACACAGTCAGTCGCCTGAGTCGGGAATTGAACCCGGGTCTCTGGCGTTGTGAGGCAGCAGTGCTAACCACCGTGCCACCGTTCCTCCTCCCTCTTATACGTCCTCCTGTTACACCGAGCATAGTAACCTCTCACTGTTCCACCCTTCACTGTTACCCCTCTCTGTTATCTTTCACTGTTTTACCCCACAAATGGTCAGAGAGTCATGCAGCACAGAAACAGACCCTTCGGCCCAACCACTCCATGCCGAACATAATCCCCAATTAAGCTAGTCCCACCTGCCTGCTCCTGGCCCACATCCCTCCAAACCTTTCCCACTCGTGTCCTTATCCAAGTATCTTTTAAATGCTGTAACTGCATCTACCACTTCTCAGGAAGTTCATTCCACACATGAATCACACTCTGTGTAAAACATTTGCCCTCCCTGTGTCCTTTCTAAATCTCTCTCCTCTCACCTTAAAAATGTGTCCCCCCCAGGTCTTGAAATCCCCCATCCGATGGAAGGGACACCTCCCATTATAAAAACCCCTCGTCATTTTATAAATCTCTGTAAGGTCACCCGCCAACATTCAATGAGAAAAGTCCCAGCCTATTCCAGTTTCTCTATATGAGTCAAACCTTCCATTCCTGCCAACAGCCTGGTAAATCTCTCTGAACCCTTTCCAGCTCAATAATACCCTTCCCATTACTGGGCAACCGGAACTGAACAGAAGAGGCCTTAACACAACGTCTCAGCTCCCTACACTCAAAAGGAATGAGCTATGAAGGCCAGCGTGCCATTAACCTTTTTAACCCTCCTCCTGTCTATATATCACACACACTTCAAAGAATTAGGTACCTGAACCCCTATCTAAAGCCGAGCTAATAGTTGTGTAAGTCCTGCCCCTATCTGTTTTACTAAAATGTAATACCTCACATTGATCCAAATTAAATGCCATCTGCCCCTCCTCAGCCCATTGACCCAATTGACCAAGATCTCTTTAGATAGCCCTCTTCGCTATCCACAATATCACCAATTTTGGCTAAATATCACACAACACCAGGTTATAGTCCAATAGGTTTATTTGGAAGCACTAGCTTTCGTAGCGCTGCCCCTTCATCAGGTGGTTGACTTGATAAAGGAGCGTCGCTCCGAAAGCTAGTGCTTCCAATTAAACCTGTTGGACTCCAACCTGGTGTTGTGTGATTTTTAACTTTGTCCGCCCCAGTCCAACACCGGCATCTCCAAATCATGGCCACCAATTTTGGTGTCATCTGCAAACTGACTAACCAAACCTTCTATATTCTCATCCAAATACTTCAAATAAATGACAAACAAAAGAGGACCCAGAACCGATCCCTGTGGAACACCGCTGTCACAGGCCTCCAATCTGAAAAACAACCCTCCACCATTACTCTCGGTCTTTCCTTCATTGAAGCCAATTTTGTGTCCAGTTGGCAAGTGCCAGCAAATGGGACTGGATTGGGTTGGGATATCTGGTCGGCATGGACAAGTTGGACCGAAGGGTCTGTTTCTGTGCTGTACATCTCTATGACTCTATGTCTCAAGCTACCCCCCAAATCCCATGTGACCTAAATTTATTAATTAGTCTACCATGCAGAACCTTGTTGAAGGTTTTGCTGACATCCACATAAACAAAGTCTATTGCTCTGTCCTCACCAATCTTCTTGGTAGCTCTTCATCAAAAAAAAATCCACCTCTTCAAAGAAGATTGATTCTAACTGCTGCAGTCCATCTCCTTTCCCTCGGTTTCCAGCCTTGTATAATCTCCTGTAGTGAGTTCCCCCATCAGGACATGACCAGCAGATGTTGCCTGTGATACTCTCTGAACCTCACACTGCCTGCTGTCATTACCGTGTGTGTTCTCCCCATCCAGATGCTGTTCACATGGAGAAGTCGCTCACCCTGCAGTACATCCTTGGGACGATTTGCATCATCCTGACACTGTACAGTGTGGCTGCTACATCAGTGGTTCTCGTCAAAAGGAAGGTCAGTGTTTGACAGGAATCGCAACTCCCATTTGGAATGTCCTGAATTAGAGAGGCTGGGATTATCCCAGGATTAGAGAGACTGGGAAATTTGGATCATCCCAGGTTTAGGGAGAGATTGGGAGACTGGGATTATCCCAGGATTAGAGAGAAGACATTTGGCTCCCTTGCCTTTATCGTTCAGTTCTTTGAGTGTAGGGGTTGGGACATCGTGTTGAGGTTGTACGTTGGTGAGGCCTCTTCTGGAGTACTGTGTCCAGTTCTGATCGGCTAGATATAGGAAGAATGTTATTAAAGATGGAGAGACTTACAGGACGTTGCCAGGTTTGGAAAGCTGAAGTTACAAAGGAACGCTGACTAGGCTGGGACTTTTTTCACTGGAACACAGGAGGCTGAGAGGTGACCTGACAGAGGTTTACAAAATAATGAGAGATAAAGACTGAACGGTCGATGCCTTTTCCCGAGGATGGGGGATTTCAAAACTCGGGACACATTTTGAAGGTGAGAGAGATTTAAAGAAGGTATGAGGGGGAAATGTTTTACACAGAGCGTGGTTCACGTGTGGAGTGAACTTCCTGAGGAAGTGGGGGATGTGGGTCCAATTGCAATGTTCAAAAGATATTTGGATAAGAACATGAATTGGAAAGGATTGGAGGGACATGGGCCAGGAGCAGGCAGGTGGGACTAGTTTAGTTTGGGGTTACGATTAGTATGGACTGGATGGGCCGAAGGGACTGTTTCCATGCTGTATACGTCTGTGACTCTGTGACTGTGATTATCCTTGGATTAGTGTAACTGCGTATCTGGGATTATCGCTGAAAATGTGTTGCTGGAAAAGCGCAGCAGGTCAGGCAGCATCCAAGGAACAGGAAATTCGATGTTTCGGGCATAAGCCCTTCATCAGGAATGAGGAGAGTGTGCCAGGCAGGCTAAGATAAAAGGTAGGGAGGAGGGACTTGGGGGAGGGGCGATGGGGATGTGATAGGTGGAAGGAGGTCAAGGTGAGGGTGATAGGCCGGAGTGGGGTGGGGGCGGAGAGGTCAGGAAGAAGATTGCAGGTTAGGAGGGCGGTGCTGAGTTCGAGGGAATCAACTGAGACAAGGTGGGGGGAGGGGAAATGAGGAAACTGGAGAAATCTGAGTTCATCCCTTGTGGTTGGAGGGTTCCCAGGCGGAAGATGAGGCAAAGATTATCCCAGGTTTAAAGAAAGACTGGTATTATCCCAGGACTGGACAGACTGAGAAACTTGGATTATCCCAAAATTAGAGACAGTTAAGTTGGATATGGTTTAAGGTTTTGGGAGACCATTCAGTGGGTTGGATAAGAAGATCTGAACGTCTCTCATGTGGAACCTATTGAATGTGGATCCTATTGAAGGTGGATCCTATTGAAGGTGGATCTGCAGTAGATCATGGAGATCAATCGAGAAAGTGAGGGGAGTTGCAGAGGCAGCAGCAAAACTGCGCCTTTCAGAGAAAACTAACACAAGCCCCAGGGAGGAAGGGCTGAATGGCCAGACCCTGTAAAAGGGAAGCGAGTGAAGCTCAGAGATCTTCTTTCTGTTTCAGATGTGTGCCCGGTGTAAAACTCACCTGGTGAGAGCTGCTGATCTGAACCCAGTGCCACAGGCTCAGGTAAGTGCAGAGGGTCATGTGTACCAGAAACACCACCCCCACAACCCCAATCCGTGAGCCAGATTGGGGATCACGACCTTCCCTGCCCTGGAAGGAGAAATCTGGAAGATTTGCGGATTGCACGTATGGGCCTGGGTCAACCAGAATGAATCACAGCAGGGCTGCGAAGCCACCAACTGTGACTGGCTTTCCCTGCTCGGCAAGCATGTCTAAAGAAAGGTTTATGCTTCCAATGACATAGATCAGAGGCCATTCAGCCCTTCAGTCCTCCTGCACCATTCATATATAGCCACACTTTGACTTTGCTTCAATTTCCCACACTCTTCCGAACTGATTCCTGGAGATTGGAAATCTGTCAATCCCTGCCTTAAATCTGTTCAGCAATGGAACATCCTCTTGATAGAATTCCAATCAGGTGACACTGTCTGTGTGAAGAACCTTCTCTTCACCTGACTGTGCCATTTAACATGATCATGGATTTTTTGTTTCCTGGTCCCAACCCCACTTTCCTGCCTGCTACACATAGCCCTTTATCCTGCTTTTCATCAGAAACCTCTCCATTTCTTTCCTGAATCTGTTGATTGATTCTGCCTCCGCTGCACTCTGGGACAGTGAGTTCTACAGATTCACAACCCTCTGGGAGAAGTAGTTTCTCCTCAGCTCAGTTTCGAACCTATCTCTTCCCGCTCTATATCTATGTGCGAGACTGTCGCACACTGGTTTCACATAATGAATATTTTTCACCTTGTTAAACTGACCTTACATACTGAATGATTCTTCATCTTGTTAAACAGCTCTACATAATGAGTGCTTTTCCACTTTGTTCACCCATTATCCTTGCCTCCAGCACCCCATTGCTAACTGTAAGTTCTTGTCTGATATGGGGAGAAAGTGAGGTCTGCAGATGCTGGAGATCAGAGCTGAAAATGAGTTGCTGGAAAAGCACAGCAGGTCAGGCAGCATCCAAGGAGCAGGAGATTCGACGTTTCGGGCATAAGCCCTTCTTCAGTCCTCCCATAGTGTTAGGTAAAGGGGTAAATGTAGGGGAATGAGTCTGGGTGGGTTACTCTTCAGAGAGTCAGTGTGGATTTGTTGGGCCGAAGGGCCTCTTTCCACACTGTAAGGAATCTAATCAAAAAAAAGATTTAACAGGTGTCTGAATGGGTTCATGAATAGGAAGGGTTTAGAGGGATATGGGCCAGGTGCTGGCAAATGGGACTAGGTTAATTTAGGATCTGTGGCTGGCATGGAGGAGATGGGCCGACAGGTCTGACTCCATGCTGTTTGAGTCTATGACTCTATTTAAAGGCAAATCCCGAAGTCAACGTTTCTTTTCCCGTTATTCCCTGCACTCCCCTCCTCCTCTCCCAGTCCCCCAGCTCACAGGAAGTCTCTGGCTGTTTCTCAGCTTCTAACAGAGTATTAGATTAGATTACTTACAGTGTGGAAACAGGCCCTTTGGCCCAACAAGTCCACACCGACCCGCTGAAGCGCAACCCACCCAGACCCCTACATTTACCCCTTACCTAACACTACAGGCAATTTAGCATGGTCAATTCACCTGACCCACACATCTTTGGACTGTGGGAGGAAACCGGAGCACCTGGAGGAAACCCACGCAGACACGGGGAGAACGTGCAAACTCCACACAGTCAGTCGCCTGAGTCGGGAAATGAACCCGGGTCTCAGGCGCTGTGAGGCAGCAGTGCTAACCACTGTGCCACCGTGCCGCCCACCACTCTCGCCACTAACTTCAAACTTCATCATAGCTGCATTGGAAGCCCAGGGAGGGAGTTTGCAGATTGAAAACAATTCCTGTGCAGTGATTTGATACAAACTCAAAAACACTTGCTTCCTGTTACCCCTGATCCACAGCAATTCTTGGCAGATTTCCTTTCTCTCTCTCTCTCTCTCTTCCGTCTTCAAGCTGAACAGTTTTCACATTGAGGGTGACTGGAAATTTTTCTTTTCCCCTCTAGCTCCAAGCTCATCAAATCTTCTAGCCTCTCCTCCCTCAGTAATGCTATCTTCAAACTGAGTCTGACCTCACGTTCATGTTGGTGCTTTGAACAGGAAAGTTAGTATTTTCTCTGCTTAATGTGCAGGCCTGGCTGAAATTTATCTCTTTTCGGAGAGAGTGAGGACTGCAGATGCTGGAGATCAGAGCTGAAAATGTGTTGCTGGAAAAGCGCAGCAGGTCAGGCAGCATCCAAGGAGCAGGAGATTCGACGTTTCGGGCATAAGCCCTTCTTCAGGAATGAGGAGAGTGTGTCCAGCAGGCTAAGATAAAAGGTAGGGAGGAGGGACTTGGGGGAGGGGCGATGGAGATGCGATAGGTGGAAGGAGGTCAAGGTGAGGGTGATAGGCCGGAGTGGGGGGTGGGGGCGGAGAGGTCAGGAAGAAGATTGCAGGTTAGGAGGGCGGTGCTGAGTTTGAGGGAATCGACTGAGACAAGGTGGGGGGAGGGGAAACGAGGAAACTGGAGAAATCTGGAACTCAGATTTCTCCAGTTTCCTCATTTCCCCTCCCCCCCACCTTGTCTCAATCCCAAGCCTCGAACTCAGCACCGCCCTCCTAACCTGCAATCTTCTTCCTGACCTCTCCGCCCCCACCCCCCACTCCGGCCTATCACCCTCACCTTGACCTCCTTCCACCTATCACATCTCCATCGCCCCTCCCCCAAGTCCCTCCTCCCTACCTTTTATCTTAGCCTGCCTGGCACCCTCTCCTCATTCCTGAAGAAGGGCTTATGCCCGAAATGTCGAATCTCCTGCTCCTTGGATGCTGCCTGACCTGCTGCGCTTTTCCAGCATCACCTTATCAGCATGTATCTCTTTTACTCAATCCAGGGAGCTGTAACTGTTTCTATTTGAACAGTTCCCTTCTGTCTGCAAAACATACAAATCTATGTCATATAAAGGAACCTCATTAACCCCCATAACTCACCTTCTTGGCAATGTGGCACTCTTGGGATATTCCAAACAGGAATTTGAACGGAATATCTTTCACCTTCCAAATCCCTTCGATTCAGGGACTGACCTGAATAGTTTGTATCTCTATCAAAATTAATTCTTTCCAGACTATCTCCTTACACCTGTTTATAAAGCTTTCTGGTTTAGCGGTGATTTTGAATTTGTTTTAAGGATAACCGTCAACATCTCGTCTCCACAGAGATATTTCAGAGCGATCACTTGTTGCATGGTTTTATGGACAACCCTGTGAATTAACTATCGGAGGGTCATTTACCAGTTTCTCAACCCCATGTTTTTGTTTAAAATTACCTTCCCATTTAAGACTTGCAGTCCTGAACCAGAGAGTTGTTCCCCTGAAGCACATAAGTTAGGATTGAAGAAAGTTCCGCAGGATTTACGGTGTGGAATTTGTACTAAAGTTAATTTGCCTTTACTGAGCTGCACACGGATTCCATATTAAGAGGATCATGACAAATATTCCTGACCTCAGATTTCCCTGTTTTCCAGAAACCACGGAACTCTGAATCTCAGCAAAATGCCAGAACAGAGAGCGCAGGGACAGCTACAACTGAGGATGCCTACATGGTAAGGTACCGTTCAACAGCAAAGACAGGCTATTATATTGTGTCCTCGTATCACTGTACACTCCGAGCCTGCATTACTGAGTACTGAGGGAGGGGGAGTATGTCAGTATTTACAGGGATGTCCCCCGAGGGGAGGGGGGAGTGTGTCAGTATTTACAGGGGGGTCCCCGAGGGGGAGGGGGCAGTGTCTCAGTATTTACAGGGGGGTCCCCCGAGGGGAGGGGGGAGTGTGTCAGTATTTACAGGGGGGTCCCCGATGGGGAGGGGGAGGGGGAGTGTGTCAGTATTTACAGGGGGGTCCCCGAGGGGAGGGGGAGTGTGTCAGTATTTACAGGGGGGGTCCCCGAGGGGGAGGGGGAGGGGGAGTGTGTCAGTATTTACAGGGGGGTCCCCGAGGGGAGGGGGAGTGTGTCAGTATTTACAGGGGGGTCCCCGAGGGGGAGGGGGGAGTGTGTCAGTATTTACAGGGGGGCCCCGGGGGGAGGGGTGAGTGTGTCAGTATTTACAGGGGGGTCCCCGAGGGGGAGGGGGGACTGTGTCAGTATTTACAGAGGAGTGCCCGGGGGGGGGGGGAGGGGGGAGTGTGTCAGTATTTACAGGGGGTGTCCCCGAGGGGGAGGGGGGAGTGTGTCAGTATTTACAGGGGGTGTCCCCGAGGGGAGGGGGGAGTGTGTCAGTATTTACAGGGGGGTCCGCGAGGGGGAGGGGGAGTGTGTCAGTATTTACAGGGGGGCCCCCGAATGGGAGGGGGGAGTGTGTCAGTATTTACAGGGGGGCTCCCGAGGGGGAGGGGGGAGTGTGTCAGTATCTACAGGGGGGGTCCCCGGGGGGAGGGGGGAGTGTATCAGTATTTACAGGGGGGTCCCCGAGGGGGAGGGGTGAGTGTGTCAGTATTTACAGGGGGGGTCCCCGGGGGGAGGGGGGAGTGTGTCTGTATTTACAGGGGGGGTCCCCGGGGGGAGGGGGGAGTGTATCAGTATTTACAGGGGGGTCCCCGAGGGGGAGGGGGGAGTGTGTCAGTATTTACAGAGGAGTCCCGGGGAGAGGGGGGAATGTGTCAGTATTTACAGGGGGGTCCCCGAGGGGAGGGGGGAGTGTGTCAGTATTTACAGGGGGGTCCCCGAGGGGAGGGGGGAGTGTGTCAGTATTTACAGGGGGTTCCCCAGGGGGAAGGCGGGAGTGTGTCAGTATTTACAGGGGATTCCCCGGGGTGGGGAGCGGGGGCAGTGTGTCAGTTTTTACAGGGGGGGTCCCTGGGGGGGGAGGTAGGGGAGTGTGTGTCAGTATTTACGGGAGGATCCCTTGGGGAGGGGAGTGTGTCTGTATTTACAGCTGGGTCCCTGGGGGGAGGGAGGGATGAGTGTGTCAGTATTTACAGGGGGTCCCGGGGGGGGGGGGAGGGGGAAGTATGCCAGTACTTACAAGGCGTCCCCGGGGTGGAGGGGGAGGGGTGAGTGTGTCAGTATTTACTGGGGGGTCCCCTTGGGTGGGGGAGAGGGGAGTGTATCAATATTTACAGGGGGGCCCCAGTGCGGGGAGAGGGAGGGGTGTGAGAATCGGGTGTGAGTGGGAATGTGTGGTGTGTCAGTATTCAGGGTGCCCCTTGTATATGGTGAGCCAGCGGAGCCCCCTTGCTCTCTCTGATGCTGACCGATGCTGAGTTCTCTCAGTCTCCCTCTGTTCCACATGCACACGCGTTCCTTCTGGAGGCTGCTCTCCGCTGACCCTATAACGATGGGTGGCAGCCAGGGAGACATTGGTAAGGATTCCCTCTGGCCCTTGCTCTTGGTGCTGGGTTTAAGGTGCACAGGTGTCTGATCCCCAGTCCCTCCGAAGATAGGCTGCCCGGTCTGTATTCTCATTCTCCCTTTTCTTGTGATTTAATCCTCCCTTTTGTTTGCTAATTATTACTCATCCAGTTGTTCCCCGAGTGTTGGCGGCAAAATGAGGTGACATTTTGTGCTCTCTCTGTGTAGGCTCTGCAGAAACATGAAGTATCTGTGTATAGCTCCCTCGACAACGACAGATCCAAGACCCAGGCCTCATCTTGGAGATATAAAGCATCAACGGTTTGTTTAACTCTCTCTCCCTGAGTCATCTCTGTCAGTCATCTTGCACTCATCAGGACTGTCACAAGAATACCAAAATTGAAACTCTCCCGATAATTTACACAGTGCGAAGTCTACTCTTAAATAGTTGTTCGAAAAAGCAACATATCTCCATGAGCTCATCGATAATTCAAACAAGGTGCTGGCCTTAGTGTCATAGAGATGTACAGCACAGAAACAGACCCTTCGGTCCAACCCGACCAGATATCCCAACCCAATCTAGTCCCACCTGCCAGCACCCGGCCCATATCCCTCCAAACCCTTCCTATTCATATCCCCATCCAAATGCCTCTTAAATGTTTGAAAGTTCACTGCTTGGTCAGACAGCTGTGCAGGTTCACTGATCCTTTTTTTCTAATTTAACCAACCACATGGTCCTTGTTCTCTCTCTCTCTCTTCCTCTTTTCGGTGCCGTTGTTTTGATCTTCTTTTCCAAAGTTTCCAAACGGCGCAACAACTTACAAAACAGTAATTCCTACTCCAGGGATTCAAGGAAGTCAGCTCCAACTCTGAAAATATCTCAGCAATAAAGAAAAAAGGAGCAGCTCTTCCAGTCATGATTTTATTCCTGCCCTCCATCTTGGATTACCCAGAATCCTCAGTGAACACACTTTCGCTTGCACAGGGTGGGTCACAGTCTGTCAATGTATCATTGCAAACAAGTGAAAATAGAAGTTCATTACCTCTGTATTCAGTTATTTGTTGTCTCTAAACAAAAGATAGTCACTTCCCGTGCCCTTTTCTCAATTAAACCAGAGCTTGAGGACCCTCTAGACCATAGAACAGTACAGCCCACCGTGTCTGTGGCCCACTGGCTACTATAGTTGTTGGTTGCTTTCTCCAAGGCAATGCCTCAGCCAACCAGAATCGACTTGACAACCATTCTCTCCTGAGGTGGTATCGAAGTTATTTCTGCATTGCGTCCTGAGGGGTGCAAGACAGAATGTCCTGGTGACATTATCTCTCTCCCCAACCACACTAAGGTTCTCGCTGATTGGGTTGAAACGTTCCCAGTTCACATCAGTTTCAGGGTAAGGGGCCTCCCTTACAGGGTCAGTAGTCATTGGGGTAAAAATACTGACTGCAGAGGCTGGAAACCAGATTCTGGATGAGTGGTGCTGGAAGAGCACAGCAGGTCAGGCAGCATCCAACAAGCAGCGAAATCGACGTTTCAGGCAAAAGCCCTTCATCAGGAATAAAGGCAGTGAGCCTGAAGGGTGGAGAGATAAGCTAGAGGGGGGTGGGGGTGGGGAGAGAGTAGCATAGAGTACAATGGGTGAGAGGGGGAGGGGATGAAGACTTCAACCCCAGGGCATCAATGTGGACTTCAACAGTTTCCTCATTTCCCCTTCCCCCACCTCATCCTAGTTCCAAACTCCCAGCTCAGCACTGTCCCCATGACTTGTCCGGACTTGTCCGACCTGCCTAGCTCCATTTCCACCTATCCACTCCACCCTCTCCTCCCTGACCTATCACCTTCATCCCCTCCCCCACTCACCCATTGTACTCTATGCTACTCTCTCCCCACCCCCACCCTCCTCTAGCTTATCTCTCCACACTTCAGGCTCACTGCCTTTATTCCTGATGAAGGGCTTTTGCCCGAAAAGTCGATTTCGCTGCTTGTTGGATGCTGCCTGAACTGCTGTGCTCTTCCAGCACCACTGATCCAGTAGTCATTGGGGTATGTCTTCATTAGGGGAGACCCAGTGGTCCCAATGATTCAGTGCAGAGTGCAGGAGGGCGTGCCTGGAGCAGTACCTGGCATACCTGATGGTGAGGTGTCCATCTGGCAAATCAACATGCCAAACAACACAAGCACAAGTGATAAGCAGAGCCAAGCAATCCCACAACCAACGGGTCAGATCTAAGCTCTGCAGTCCTGCCACATCCAGTTGTGAATGGGGTGATGGACGATTTTATTTAATCACTGGAGCAGGGGGCTCCATAAGTATTCCCATCCTCAATGATGGAGGGGCCCAGCGCATCAGGGCAAAGGGTAAGGCTAAAGCTTTCACAGCAACCTTCAGCCAGCAGTGTCAGTGGATGATCCATCCCAGCCTCCTCCAGTGGGCCCCAGCATCACAGAGACTGCTCTCCGGCCTATTTCGTTTGCTCCATGTGATATCCAGAAACGTTTGGAGAGTGCAAAGTCCCTGGTCAACTCTCCACTTGTCCCTGGATGGGGGCAGCTCCAACAACACTCAAGAAGCTTGACACCATCCAGGAGAAAGCAGCCCCCACTTGATTGGCACCACATCCTCACCCACTGACACCCACTGACCCAGCAGTGTGTACCGTCTCTAAGATGCACCACACAAACTCACCAAAGATTCTCAGACAGCACCTTCCAAACCCACGACCACTCCCGTCTTGAAGGACAAGATATTTGGGAACACCAGCCCCTGCAAGTACCCACTCCGAGCCACCCACCACCCTGACTTGGGAAAAATATCCCTGTTCCTTCACTGTCACCGGGCCCAACTCCTGGAGTTCCCTCCCTAAGGGCATTGTGGGACAACCCACAGCAGATGGACTGCAGCGGTTCAGGAAGGCAGCTCACCCCCATCATCTCAAGGGGGCAACTAGGGACGGGCAATAAACGTGGACCCAGCCAGTGATGCATGAGCGAATACAGAAAGCCCATCCAGCGGACATGTTGAGTGCTCTCATGGACTGACCAATGGGCTTGTGGCACAGAGAGGGCTTCATGTGGGCAATCACTTCAAGCTACTGGTCCTGGGGCATAGAACATAGAACATATAGAACATAGAAAAATACAGCGCAGTACAGGCCCTTCGGCCCTCGATGTTGCGCCGACCAAATCCTACCTAACCTACACTAGCCCAATAACTTCCATATGCCTATCCAATATGTAGACAGGCCAACAAGAGGTGAGGCTGTACTGGATTTGGTTCTAGGTAATGAACCAGGCCAGGTGTTAGACTTGGAGGTAGGTGAGCACTTTGGGGACAGTGACCACAACTCGGTGACTTTTACTTTAGTGATGGAGAGGGATAAGTGTGCACTGCAGGGCAAGAGTTATAGCTGGGGGCAGGGAAATTATGATGTGGTGAGGCATGACTTAGGATGCGTGGATTGGAAAAATAGGCTTCAGGAGAAGAACACTAACGATATGTGGAGATTGTTCAAGGAACACCTATTGAGTGTCCTTGATAAGTATGTACCAGTCAGGCAGGGAGTAAAGGGTCTTGTGAGGGAGCTGTGGTTTAATAAGGAATTGGAATCCCTTGTGAAAGGGAAGAGGGCGGCCTATGTAAGGATGAGGCGTGAAGGTTCAGTTGGGGCGATTGAGAGTTATAAGGCAGCCAGGAAGGATCTGAAGAGAGAGCTAAGAGAAGCGAGAAGGGGACATGAAAAGTCTTTAGTTGGTAGGATTAGGGAAAACCCAAAGGCTTTCTATAGGTATGTCAGGAATAAAAGGATGACTAGGGTAGGTATTGGTCCAGTCAAGGATAGTAGTGGGAAGTTGTGCGTGGAGGCGGAGGAGATTGGAGAGACACTAAATCAATACTTTTCGTCAGTATTCACTCAGGAACAGGACACTGTTGCTGATGTGAATATTGAGTCACAAGTGATTAGAATGGATGGCCTTGAAGTATGTAGGGAAGAGGTTCTGGGAATACTGGAAAGGATGAAAATAGATAAGTCTCCTGGGCCTGATGGCATTTACCCTAGGATCCTCTGGGAAGCTAGGGAGGAGATAGCAGAGCCATTGGCCTTGATTTTTATGTCGTCATTGTCAACGGGAATAGTACCAGAAGACTGGAGGATAGCGAATGTGGACCCCTTGTTCAAGAAGGGGAGTAGGGACAGCCCGAGTAAGTATAGGCCAGTGAGTCTCACTTCTGTTGTGGGCAAAGTCTTAGAGAGAATTGTAAGGGATAAGATTTATGAACATCTGGATAGGAATAACGTGATCAGGGATAGCCAGCATGGTTTTGTGAAGGGCAGGTCGTGCCTCACAAACCTTATTGAGTTCTTTGAGAAGGTGACTAAGGAGGTGGATGAGAGTAAAGCAGTAGATGTGGTGTATATGGATTTTAGCAAGGCGTTTGATAAGGTACCCCATGGTAGGCTAATGCAAAAACTACGGAGGTATGGCATTGAGGGTGCATTAGAGGTTTGGATTAGGAATTGGCTGGCTGGAAGGAGACAGAGGGTAGTAGTCGATGGTATAGGTTCATCTTGGAGTGCAGTTACTAGCGGTGTACCACAGGGATCTGTTTTGGGACCATTGCTGTTTGTCATCTTTATAAATGATCTAGAGGAGGGGCTTGAAAGCTGGGTGAGCAAGTTTGCGGATGACACAAAGGTCGGTGGAGTTGTGGACAGCGAAGAAGGATGTGGTAGGTTACAGCGGGATATAGATAAGTTGCAGAGCTGGGCAGAAAGGTGGCAGATGGAATTCAATGTAGCTAAGCGTGAAGTCATTCACTTTGGTAGGAGTAACAAGAAGATGGATTACTGGGCTAATGGTAGGCTACTTGGTAGTGTGGATGAGCAGAGGGATCTTGGTGTCCATGTACACAGATCTCTGAAAGTTGCCACCCAGGTAAATAGTGCTGTGAGGAAGGCATATGGTGTACTGGGCTTTATTGGTAGAGGAATTGAGTTCCGGAGTCCTGAGGTCATGTTGCAGTTGTATAAGACTCTGGTGCGGCCTCATCTGGAGTATTGTGTGCAGTTTTGGTCGCCATACTATAGGAAGGATGTGGAGGCATTGGAACTGGGAACTTCCTTCCATCTGACTCCCAGCTGGGAACAGGAGCATGAGGCCTGTAGGGGACCGTTCCCAGTCTCCCTGATCCCCAGGATTGGGATTCGCATCATCCGCAATGGTCGGCACTCCTTCTCCGGGGAAAAGACCTTGGGAGTGTTCGCAGCCACGTCAAGCTCTTGGTTGAGTAGTCAGACACTAACTCTGTCTTTCTCTGCTCCTTGTTTTTTTAGGGTGCTCAGAACATCCAGCCTCAGGCTGAGGAAGAGACCTACGAGAGCGTTTACGAGAGTTACTGAAGTGAGGGCCCCCCCTTAAGGAAATGGAAGGAGGTGCAGCGTCTCCCCTCACCCACCAAGCTCCCTCTCCAGCCCAGCTGCCTCTCCCCTGCGCCCAGGAGTGACCCAGGGAGCCCAGGCTGCGGCCCTGACACACTGTGCCATCCCGGGCCCTGTCACACAGGCTCCCTCTCCACTCCCTGAGACTGCGAGACACCCCCTGACCAGAGACGACCGTGAGGCACAGGCGCAGTGTCTGGGCTGGGCTAACTGTTCCAGTAAACCTCGTGACCAAATTCCATTGATCATTGGATGAGAATGGTGCAGAGGAGGCCTTTCGGCCCATCACGGCTGCTCCAGCTCTCTGAAGGAGCATCAGGACTTTGTGACTGTGTCCTGCCTTATCCCTGTTTTTTGATCCAATAATACTAAAGGCCTCAGTTGAATCTGCCTCCAGTTCTGGACCCCTCGCAAAGTGACAAAGGTTTCTCTCACACCACAGTGGTCTCTTTTGCAAATTCCTTCCGATCTGCGCCACCTCCTCTTCAATCCTTTTATCAACAACCACAGCTTTTCCCCGTCTACTCCCACCAGGTCCCTCGTGATTTTGGAAACTCCTATCAAAATCTCCTCTCAGCTTTTGTCTTCCAAGGAAAACAGTCCGAATCTCTCCAATCGATCCGCACCGTTGAAGTTTCTCATTCCTGGGACCATCCTAGTAAACCATTTCTGTCCTCCCTGTCATGTGCTCACATCTTTTCAGTAATGTGCCACCCACACAGTACTCCAGCTCAGTGGCTTGTACAAGTTCAACACCACCTCCTTGCTCTTGTAATTCTGTTTTTTAACCTTTACTTTACAGGACTGTACGGTGGCTCAGTGGTTAGCACTGCTGCCTTACCCTGGTCCCTGGTTCAATTCCTGCCTCAGGTGACTGTCTGTGTGGAGTTTGCACATTCTCCCCGTGTCTATGTGGGTTTCCTTCCACAGTCCAAAGATGTGCAGGTCAGGGTGAATTGGCCATGCTAAACTGCCCCTAGTGTTAGGTGCATTAGTCAGAGGGAAATGGGTCTGGGTGGGTTACTTTTCGGAGGGTCGGTTTGGGCTGAGGGGCCTGTTTCCACACTGTAGGGAATCTAAACTAAATTGACACAATACACACAAGTGCGCACACAGACACAGGGTCTAGATTAGAATGGTGCTGGAAAAGCACAGCAGGTCAGGCAGCATCTGAGGAACAGGAAAATCGACATTTCGGGCAAAATACTGTATTCCTGATGAAGGGCTTTTGCCCGAAATGTCAATTCTCCTGCTCCCCGGATGCTGCCTGACTTGCTGTGCTTTTCCAGCACCACACTCTAGACTCAGTTCTTGTTTTGGCAGGACGATTTAGCTTTAGCATTGCTGAAGAATTAGGGGACGCTATTTTTGAGAATGCTTATCTCTGTTCACAATATTCCAGTGACCATTGTTTCGCACGTGTGCAGATATCAGCTGTGGTAAGAGTATGTGAGAGAGAAGAGCTGAAAATGTGTTGCTGAAGAAGGGCTCATGCCCGAAACGTCGACTCTCCAGCTCCTTGGATGCTGCCTGAACCTGCTGCGCTTTTCCAGCAACACATTTTCAGCTCTGATCTCCAGCATCTGCGGTCCTCACTTTCTCCTGTGTGAGCGGGAACAGCACTATGCACTGAGTAGCTTAAACGCAGACATTAAACTCCTGGAGTTTAACCTCTGAGACGAGAGCGTATCGTTCCTGGGTAAGTCCGGTATAATTCCTGCAGGACTGCATTGCTATTATGCATACCACTCTAATTTCTTCCTGCAGCTGCACATCCCACAATCTAAACCAACCACCAACCAACAGTCAAGAGCCCATCAGCTACAGCCAGTCACTTCTGAAACTGATCATAACACTGTCCCTGCATTAGCCGTACCTTTTCAATGCAATGTCTTAAACCTACTTTTATTTTGTTAATAAATATGATTTAAACCTTCCTTCAGGCTGTTGATACTTTTCATTCGGCTTTTGGGTAATTTCTGAGTGATTGTGAGTGATATTTTTGACTGGTCAGCCCCTAACCCCACTTTCCCCATAGGCCCCATTATTTCTATTCAGTGATCTTCTATTAAATGAGGTTTCACTGGAACGCAACTGAGGCGTTGTCGGAGAACTAGCCTGCACAAATATTATCCATGGCTATCTTTTCAGATGACTGGCTACCCTGCTGTCTTGACTCATTGTCTCTCTCTCTCTCTCTGTCTCTCTCTTTAAAGATTTGGCCTATGATGAGCACTCTGGACTCTGAATCCAGCAATCTGAGTGGGGGGAGGGCACGGTGGCTCAGTGGTTAGCACTGCTGCCTCACAGCACCAGGGACCCAGGTTCAATTCCTACCTCGGGCAACTGTCTGTGTGGAGTTTGCACATTCTCCCCGTGTCTGTGTGGGTTTCCTCGCACAGTCCAAAGATGTGCAGGTCAAGGTGAATTAGCCAGGCTAAATTGCCTGTAGTGTTAGGAGCATTAGTCAGAGGGGAATGGGTCTGGGTGGGTTACTTTTCGGAGGGTCAGTGTGGACTGGTTGGGCCGAAGGGCCCTGTTTCCACACTGTAGGGAATCGAATCTAATCTTGACCCAGCAATAAATTTCAAGGAAGCCTTTGAGACGCCTCTCCATATGAACGATAATAAAATAAACACAATCTTGGTGTGACATTCTCCAAAGCATACCGCCCTGTGGCCTCAACAATTCAGGGGCCCAGTTGTAACAGGCGTTCACAAGAACTGTCAAGCTGGGGCCAGGCGAAAGCCATTCAGCCCGTCAGGCCTGTGCTACCATTGAGTACAATCGTGCGGGATCTCATCTCAAGCTCAACGGCACTCTCCTGCCTCCCTCTGTCCATAACCCAGTCACGTACAACTGACAGGCAGGTGAAGCAGAGAATTAAGAAGGCAATTGGAATATTGTCTTTCATTCCCAGAGGGATGGAGTTTAAAAACAAGGAGATTATGCTGCAGCTGTACAAGGTGCTGGTGAGACCAACCCCCCTGGAGTACTGTGGGCAGGTTTGGTCTCCTTACCTGAGAGAGGCACTAGAGGGGGCGCAGAGATGGTTCACTCGGTTGATTCTGGAGTTGAGGGGGTTGGCTTATGAGGAGACACTGAGTAGATTGGGATTATACTCAGAAGAATGAGGTCAGATTTTACAGAAAGATTTAACATTATGAAGGAAATCGATAAGATAGAAGCAGGGAGGATGTTTTCACTGGTGGGTGAAACGAGAGTTCGGGGGCAGAGCCTCGAAATAAGGGGGAGTCGAAAAATGTGGTGCTAGCAAAGCACAACTGGTCAGGCAGCATCCGAGGAGCAGGAGAGTCGACGTTTGAGGCACAGGGTCTTCATCGGGAACGTGTGGGGGAAGGGGACTGAGAGATAGTTAGGGGTGTGGAGGTGGGGCTGGGGGATGGTAGCTTGGAAGGCGACAGGCAGATGCAGGTGGGAGGTGAAGGTGATAGGTCGGAGGGGAGGGTGGAGCTGGCAGGTGGGACAGGTCAAGAGGGCGGTGCCGAGGTGGAGGGTTGGATCTGGGATAAGGTGGGGGGGAAGTGGGTAGGGGGGGTGGAAGGGAGATGAGGAACCTGCTGAAGTCGACATTGATGCTGTGGGATTGGAGGGTCCCAACGCAGAAGACGAGGCGTTCCTCCTCCAGACCTCGGGTGGCTCGGAGGTGACCCAGGACTTGGGGAAGGGGGAAGGGGAGTTGAAATGGTCATCCACAGGGCGCTGGGGTCGTTGGCTGCGTAGGAGCAGATTTGGGACTGAGTTGAGGAAGAACTTCTTCACACAGAAGGTTGAGAATCTGTAGAATTCCCTGCCCAGTGAAACAGTTGAGGCTACCTCAGTGAATGTTTTTAAGACAAAGAGACGCTGTTTTGATCAGGAAAGGAAGGAAGGTGAGGGGGCGGGTAAGTGGAGCTGAGTCCACATAAAGCTCAGCATGATCTTATTGAATGGTGGATCAATAGGCCACTGCTGTACCTATTTCTTATGTTCAATCATGGAGCCTGTGAGTATCCCGGATAATCACATCCACAGGAATTATCTCAGATAATCACATCTACAGGAAGTATCTCTGATAATTACATCCACAGGAAGTATCTCGGATAATCACATCCACAGGAAGTATCTCGGATAATCACATATTCAGAAAGTATCTCTGATAATCACATCCACAGGAAGTATCTCGGATAATCACATCCACAGGAAGTATCTCGGATAATCACATATTCAGAAAGTATCTCTGATAATCACATCCACAGGAAGTATCTCGGATAATCACATATTCAGAAAGTATCTCTGATAATCACATCCACAGGAAGTATCTCGGATAATCACATCTACAGGAAGTATCTCTGATAATCACATCCACAGGAAGTATCTCTGATAATCACATCCACAGGAAGTATCTCGGATAATCACATATTCAGAAAGTATCTCTGATAATCACATCTACAGGAAGTATCTCTGATAATCACATCCACAGGAAGTATCTCGGATAATTACATCTACAGGAAGTATCTCTGATAATCACATCTACAGGAAGTATCTCTGATAATCACATCCACAGGAAGTATCTCTGATAATCACATCCACAGGAAGTGTAGTCAGCCTTAGCTGCTCTTTGAACCAATGGTTCGGGTTGAGTTACAGTTGGAGACACTAAGGAACACACGAGGGGCCGACAGCATTATACAGTTGATGGAACTTATAGAAATGTGGCCCCAGTCAAGAGCTCAGGAAGGTAGGTGGATGACCCGAGATGGCACAGGCAGTCAGTACAGGAGTCCCTTGCAGCGGTTCCCCCTGCCAAACAGGAATTCCGTTTGGGATTCCGATGGTGGGGATACCAGAGCAATGACACCCCCCACCACTGCTGTACACTGGGCAGGGCAAAGTGTAGCAGAGCAACTGGAATTGGAGATTCATTCGACGTGGCACAGATTCTGGGCTGCAAGAGGGCCTCTAAGATGGTCTGACGCCCCTCTGGTGCCAGGGTCATGGCTGTCTCTGAGACAAAAACACTGCAGATGCTGGAATCCGAGATAGACAGGCAGGAGGCTGGGAGAACACAGCAAGGCAGGCAGCATCAGGGAGAGGCTGAACAGGCTGGGACCGTTTTCCCTGGAGCGTCGGAGGCTGAGGGGTGACCTTATGGAGGTTTATAAACTCATGAGGGACATAGATAGGGTAAATAGACATGGTCTTTTCCCAGGGGTGGGGGAGTCCAGAACTAGAGGGGCATAGGTTTAAGGTGAGAGGAGAAAGATATAAAAGAGACCTAAGAGGCAACTTTTTCACACAGAGGGTGGTGTGTGTGTGTGGAATGAGCTGCCAGAGGAAGTGGTGGAGGCTGGTACAATTACAACATTTAAGAGGCATTTGGATGGAGATATGAATAGGAAGAGTTTGGAGGGATATGGGCCGGGTGCTGGCAGGTGGGACTAGATTGGGTTGGGATATCTGGTCGGCATGGACGGGTTGGACCGAAGGGTCTGTTTCCGAGCTGTACATTTCTATGAATCTAAGTCATGGTTCAGATGTAATCCTCCTTCTGGACTGAGGGAGGTGGCAGAGTTATTGCTGAGTCAGGAGATTACTTCCTGTTTGTGCTGACGCCAGTGGGAGCAGTGTCCAGTCACTCTGCTGCGGAGGCCCTTCTCTAGGTCAAAACGCAGATTTTATTTTTAATTCTTTAATTCCACCTGAAACGTTGACTTCCCCACCTCCTGATGCTGCCTGGCTTGCTGTGTTCTCCCAGCCTCCTGCCCATCTACCTCTGAGAGGGTACAGGGCATCCTGAAATGGGAGGGTAAACAGGCAGAAGTCATTGTCCATATTGGCACGAACAACACAGGTAGGAAGAGTGACGGGGTCCTGCAACGACAATTCCAGGAGTTAGGCAGCGAACTCAAAAGCAGGACCGCTCAGGATTACCCCACCCTGCCGCCATAACACGTGCGACTGAGGCTAGGAACTGGTGACACAGTTATCTAGGAACCCGTGGCTCACGAGCTGGGGTCAGGAGGGAACACCTCAGGCATGTCGATCATTGGGATGCCTTTCCGGCCAGGCGGAATCTTTCCAAGGAGGGATGGGTTACTCCTAAACTGGAGGGCACCAATATCCTGGCAGATACACAGTCAGCTTCCGGAAAGATATGAAAATAACAACGGCATCATCGTGGTGAGTGACTGCTTTCACTGGAAAGACAAAGGGTGACCTCACTGGGGGTCTCCGAACTTTTGAGGGGCATCGATCGGGTGGGCAGTGAGAGGCTTTCCCCCAGAGTGCAAAGGTCAACTACAAGAGGACAAGGGTCCAAGATGATAGGGGTAAGTTTCGGGGAGAGGTGTGGGGAAAATCTTTCACCTGGAAGCTGGTGGGTGCCTGGAATCCACTGCTAGTGCGGGTGGCCGAATCAGGTAGGTTAGCAATATTTAAGGTGGATCTTGAGGTGAACAGAGGATAGATACCAAGCATGGACGATAAGTATTGGCTCTAAGTAAGGACTAGGAATTAGTGTAGGTGGGGTAAAGGTTCCAGTTCCTGGGCTGTATTGTATTGCATTATAACCCTTTAACCCACTGCTAATTAAAAAGCTGTCTGCGAGTTTCTTAACATTTGTGGGCGGCACGGTGGTTAGCACTGCTGCCTCACAGCGCCAGAGACCCGGGTTCAATTCCCGCCTCAGGCGACAGACTGTGTGGAGTTTGCACATTCTCCCCGTGTTTGCGTGGGTTTCCTCCGGGTGCTCCGGTTTCCTCCCACAGTCCAAAGATGTTGCGGGTCAGGTGAATTGGCCAGGCTAAATTGCCCGTAGTGTTAGGTAAAGGGGTAAATGTAGGGGTATGGGTGGGTTGCGGGTCGGTGTGGACTTGTTGGGCAGAAAGGCCTGTTTCCACACTGTAAGTAATCTAATAAAAAAATTATTCAGTGTCCCTGAGTCCCTGATAGAAGTAATGTACCCTCGTCTCTGTTTCAAATCTGCGACACCTTATGACATCTCAGTCACCGACAGAGGAAGCACAGAGATCAATAGCATCATCACAGTGGAGCTACAAGGGTAGGGGGTGATCTCTCCACATCCCCCTGCCCTCAGTGTAGACACTCGTGAGGGTGTGATACTTCTGGCTGATGCTTCCCTGATTCTTATGAGAGATCCGTCTCTGGCAGAACCTCTCTCTCTGAACCTGTTCATCAAACTCTCCTGCTTGGCCAACCCAATTACTCAGGAAGCACGAATCCATTTGGAAAGGTAGAGTGCTGACTGGAGAACTCCGCCTGGTAACTGAGGAGGTGGCCAGAGTTATTGCTGAGTGAGGAGATTACGTCCTGTTTGCACTGACGCCACGGTTACCAGATAGTGGGAGCAGTCTCCAAGAGCTCTGCTCCGTGCGTCGTCAGCAAGATTTTATTTTTCATTCCTTTATTGCGATGTTCCCTTTCCCTCGGTGCCTGTGGCCTCTCGGGATCACCCGCAGTCGCAGATTAATCCCATCGCCGTGGATCTGGAATCATGTGTAGGCCGGGCCGGAGGGGTGTGCAGGGCGGGAGGGGTGTATTTTTAAGCTGAGAGGTGAAAGACTTGAGGCACAACTTGATTTCCACAGAGAGTGGTGGGTGTGTGGAATGAACTTCCAGAGGAAGGGGTGGCCGCAGGTACAGTTACAATGTTTAAAAGACATTTGGAGAAGGACATGAAACGGAAAGGTTTGGAGGGAGGTGGGTCAGGAGCAGGCAGGTGGGACTGGTTTAGTTTATGTTCAGCATGGACAGGTTGGGCGGAAGGGTCTGTTTCCGTGCTGTGTGACCCTATGACCCTATGGCATTGCTGCAGCTGTACTAGCTTATCTGTGTACGGTCACTTCCTTTATGGAGGGATTTAGTTCAGGGTGAGTTCACTAAAGCTGATTCCTGGGATTGACAACGTCGTTATGAGGAGGGTTGAGAATGTTGGGGGAGTGCTGACTGGATGTTTCTCCTCTCGGGGTATTTAGGACTACAGATCAAGAAATAAAGCCTGTCCCACTGAGAGGCAGAGATTAGATCCCCTACAGTGTGGAAACAGGCCCTTCGGCCCAACTAGTCCACACCGACCCTCCAAAGAGTAACCCACCTTCTGACTAATGCACCTAACACTATGAGCAATTTCCCATGGCCAATCCACCCTGACCCGCACATCTTTAGACTGTGGGAGGAAACCGGAGCACCCGGAGGAAACCCACGCAGACACGGGGAGAACGTGCAAACTCCACACAGAGAGTCACCCGAGGCAGGATTTGAACCTGGGTCCCTGGCGCTGTGAGGCAGTAATGCTAACCACCGTGCCACCCATGAAAAAGACTTTTTTCCTGCAAGTGTTTTTCCCATCATTAAAAATATGCAAAGTTGCCTGGCACAGACTTTTGATCTGTAACAGGGTCAAAGGTCACTGACAACAGTTGGGAAGGAGCCATTCAATCCCCACAGTGTGAAAGCCATTCGGCCCATTGGGGTAACCTTACATGGGTTTACAGAATGATGAGGGGCATGGAGAGGGTAAATAGACAAAATCTTTTCCTTGGGGTGAGGGAGTCCAGAACTAGAGGGGCATAGGTTTAAGGTGAGAGGGAAAAGATATAAAAGGGACCTAAGGGGCAACTTTTTCACACAGAGGGTGGTACGTGTATGGAACGAGCTGCCAGAGGAAGTGGTGGAGGCTGGTACAATTGTAACATTTAAGAGGCATTTGGATGGGTATATGAATAGGAAGGGTTTGGAGGGATATGGGCCGGGTGCTGGCAGGTGGGACTAGATTGGGTTGGGATATCTGGTCGGCATGGACGGGTTGGACCGAAGGGTCTGTTTCTGTGCTGTACATCTCTATGAATCTATGACCCTTTGAATAGCATCCCACCCAGATTCCCCCCACTCTACTATCCCTGTAACCCTGCGGTTTTTTTTAAATTTCAAAATATACTTTATTCATAGAAATAAATCTTTAGTACCTGTTCAATTTGTCATGTCGTTCATAGATATATACATTGCACATCTTAACATTACAAAGAACAGTTTGAATTAATCGAATTTACAGTTATCCCACTTACAGTTCCCTTTATTAACCTTGATGGTCTCTGGGGGTCCACGGCTCACATTGCCACCTCCAGCCATCTGTGCATAAGTGGGACTCCCCCGTCTTGGGCAGGTCTTGTACATGTGGCCCTCCTCTCCACACAGGTTGCAGCTCTTTGCTTCCTGACAGGCCTTAGTCAGGTGACCTTCCTGTTTGCAATTCCTGCAGATGGTCACCTTACAATCCGCCACCACGTGTCCTGCCTTCCCGCAGGTTCGGCACACTTTCGGCTGCCCTGTATATGTCAGGTAGCCTCTGTTCCCTCCAATTGAGAAGCTCGAGGGTGGGTGGAGAATGATCCCATTATCATCGACCCTCAGAGTTACCCTGACCTGCCGCTTACTGGTCTAGATCCCAAAGAGGTCGGTCACATCAGTGGCTTCTCCCTCAACCTGGACATACCTTCCCAGGAAGGTCAGGACATCAGCTGCTGGAACATAGGGGTTGTACACATGGATCGTCACAACCCGACTCCTCTGTGCAGGAAGCACACACAATGGGATCGCCGACAAGATGGAGAATAGAGGTTCCCCTCGAAGACCTTCAGGAGCTGCTCGCAATTCCAGCCCCAGCCCCCCCGAACCATATACCCAGCACCTTCAGGTGGTCGGTCCTGACGGTGAAGGGGATTGAGGATTGGTCGGCCCAGTTCCCAAAGAGCATGGCCTCACTCTTGCCTCGGTTTACCTTGGCCCCTGAGGCCTGTTCGAACTGGTCACAGATGCACTCGAGTCTGTGCACGGACAGCGGGTCCGAGCAGAAAACGGCGACGTCATCCATGTACAGGGTGGCCTTAACCTGTAGGCCCCCGCTGCCCGGAATAGTCACCCCTCTCAGGCTCGCATCCTTCCTGATGGACTCGGCAAATGGCTCTATGCAGCACACAAACAAGGCAGGAGAGAGAGGGCAGCCCTGCCTGACTCCAGATCTGACTGGGAAGCTATCTGATTCCCACCCATTGATTGAGACTGCACTGATGATGTTGGTGTAGAGCAGTCTGATCCAATTGCAGATTCCCTCCCCAAAGCCCATTTTGGAGAGAACATCTCTCATATACATGTGTGATATCAAAGGCTTTCTCCTGGTCCAGGCTGATCAGGCAGGTGTCCCACCCCCTGTCCTGCACGTAGGCGATCGTATCCCTGAGGAGTGCGAGACTCTCAGCGATCTTCCTGCCTGGCACAGCACAGGTTTGGTCAGGGTGAATCACCGACCCCAAAGCAGACCTGACCCGGTTGGCGATGACCTTTGACAGGATTTTGTAATCTGCATTCAACAGTGAGATTGGTCTCCAATGTTTGAGTTCCTCCCTCTCCCCCTTCCGCTTATAGATGAGGGTGATGATGCCTTTCCTCATGGATTTGCTCATGGTACCTGCCCGAAGCATACTGACATACACCTCCAGCAGGTCCTGGCCAATCAGGTCCCACAGAGCGGAATAGAGCTCGACCGGTAAGCCGTCGCTTCCGGGAGTTTATTCTTTTCAAAGGACTCGAGGGCCTTGGTCAGCTCGTCCAGAGATAGTGGCTGGTCCAGCCTCTCGCGTGTTCTGTCGTCTAAGACCTCCGTGATAGACGACAGGAACGACTGGGAGGCCGCGCTGTCGGTCGGCTTCGCGTCATACAGACTGGCATAGAAGGATTTACTGATCCTCATGACGTCAGCCTGAGATGACGTTGTCGAGCCGTCTTCTTCCTTCAGGCTGCTGAGCACAGAGCTCTCTTTGTGCACCTTCTGGAAGAAGAAACGTGAGCACGTCTCGTCCTGCTCCACCGAGCGGACCCTGGACCCAAAGATTATCTTGGAAGCCTCCGAGGCAAAGAGCGAGGCTTGCTGGCCCTTCACCTCCTTGAGGTCCTCCGTGACATCGACCCCCATCATCTGCAGCAAGAGCAGGTTCTTTTTTTATTATTTCAAAAATATACTTTATTCATAAAATAATTTGATGGTCTGTCCAGTTGATCATGCCATACACACCTAAACATTTACATACCGAGATCAGAATTTATCATTTTTATGTATAGGTCTGTACGTTTACCATCCACATAATTAGCTGAGGCATCAGTGGAGCCCCCTTACTGCATGGGCCCCCTGATCTTCTTTAGACAGGCAGATGTTACACGGTGGTCTTTCCCCACCGCGCCTTGGCAGCAGCTGCCCCAAGCTTCAGCGCGTCCCTCAACACGTAGTCCTGGACCTTGGAATGTGCCAGTCTGCAACACTCAGTCGGGGTCAACTCCTTCAGCTGGAAGATCAACAGGTTTCGGACCGCCCAGAGAGCGTCCTTCACCGAGTTGATGATCCTCCAGGCGCAGTTGATGTTTGTCTCGGTGTGCGTCCCGGGGAACAGGCCGTAGAGCACGGAGTCCCGCGTCACGGACAGGTAAGTACAGATTGCACTCTCATGGCTAACACACCTAAGCTACACATCCCTGTGCACTATGGGGCAATTTAGCATGGCCACTCCATCCTAACCTGCACACCTTTGGACTGTGGGAGGAAGCCCACGCAGACACGGGGAGAATGTGCAAACTCCACACAGACAGTCGCCTGAGGCAGGAATCGAACCTGGGTCGCTGGCTCCGTGAGGCATCATGTCACCCGTGAAGGTGCCAACATAATGAGATCAGGCTCGCTCCTATCGAATGGTGGACAGGATTGAGGAGTGTCACGTACTCGGATGTTTTTCGGTAAAGTTAATGTGGAATTGCAATACACTCAAAGTGCCACTACAACTTGATAAACACCGATCTGTATTGTGCTTTCTACATCGACTGTGACATGAAGTACTTTTTATAAATGATATGGTGTGAGCTAATTCATTGAGAAGAACATCCACTGGGACTGAAATGTGTGAGTGGGTGAACAATTCAGTGCTTGTTTTTGACCAGTACAGATTTGATGGGCTGAAAGGCCTTTATCCATACTGTAGATCTTTATGACGCTCTGGGAGCTGTTAATATTAGATTAGATTCCCTACAGTGTGGAAACAGGCCCTTCGGCCCAACAAGTCCACACCGACCCTCTGAAGAGTAACCCCCCTCCATTTCCTCTGACTAACACTACGGGCAATTTAACATGACCAATTCACCCTAACCTGCACATCTTTGGACTGTGGGAGGAGACTGGAGCACCCGGAGGAAACCTACGCAGACACGGGGAGAATGTGCAAACTCCACACAGACAGTTGCCCTGAAGCTGGAATCGAACCTGGGACCCTGGTGCTGTGAGGCAGCAGTGCTAACCACTAAGCCATCGTGCCACCTCTAATAATCAGTGAGAGAGTTCCGGTCCTGCTCAATTTTGAAGAATGGACGACAGAGGGAGATGATTTCTGGCTTAGAGGGAGGGGGCTGAGGGGCTTGCAACCCAGCCCCTGTCTGACTCATTTATTCGAGTTTGTAGAATGGGTCTTAACCAGAGTGGATAGAGGGGAACCAGTAGATGTGTTACATTTAGACTTCCAGAAGGTGTTCGACAAGGTACCTCACAAAGGTAGGTTGGACACTGAGTTACGATGAAGAAATAAGAAATTTACAAATGAATATGAAATCAGCCAAAATTTAACAGATGGAATTGGACGTGGATATGTGTGAGGTTAACCATTTTGTCAGGAGGAATAGAAAAGTAACTTACTATCGAAATGGAGAGAAACTTCAGGGTGCAGAGGGATCTGGGTGTCCTAGTGCATGATTTGCAGAAAGCTAGTCTGTGGGTAAAAAGAAGACAAAGGGAATTTTGTCATTTATTGCTAAAGGAATAGAGTATAAAAATTGGCGAGTGTTGTTTCAAATGTACAAGGCATTAGTGAGATCGAGAGAAAGTGAGGACTCCAGATCAGAGTCGAGAGTGTGTTGCTGGAAAAGCGCAGCAGGTCAGGCAACATCCAAGGAGCAGGAGAGTCGACGTTTCGGGCATGAGCCCTTCTTCAGGAATGAGGAGAGTGTGTCCAGCAGGCTAAGATAAAAGGTAGGGAGGAGGGACTTGGAGGGGCGTTGGGAATGTGATAGGTGGACGGAGGTCAAGGTGAGGGTGATAGGCCGGAGTGGGGTGGGGGCGGAGAGGTCAGGAAGAGGATTGCAGGTTAGGAGGGTGGTGCTGAGTTCGAGGGATTTGACTGAGACAAGGTGAGGGGAGGGGAAATGAGAAAACTGGAGAAATCTGAGTTCATCCCAATGAGACCGAGAGAAAGTGAGGACCGCAGATCAGAGTCAAGAGTGTGGCGCTGGAAAAGCGCAGCAGGTCAGGCAACATCCAAGGAGCAGGAGATGAGGAACAGAGGAGAGGAGACTGTACCCAGAGTCATAGAGCTGTACAGCAGGGAAATGGATCCTTTAGTCCGACTGGTCCATGCCGACCAGATATCGTAAATTAACCTGGTCTCTGGAATGTCACATCCAGTTTTGGTCCCTTGACTTGAGAAGGGATGTTCTTGACTTGAGAAGGGATGTTCTTGACTTGAGAAGGGATGTTCTTGACTTGAGAAGGGATGTTCTTGACTTGAGAAGGGATGTTCTTGTTTTGGAGGTGTTCAGAGGAAGTTCATGAGATTGATTCAAGAGAGAGGATTTGGCTTATGAAGAGAGTGGACAATTTAGGCCCATACTGTGCTGTTTATAAGAATGTGAGCAGTTCTAATTGAGGGATAGAAGATGTTAATAGGAATTGGCTAAGGAGATACAGAGAGGATGTTTCCTTGTGTGGGGCGATTTAGAACGAGAGGACAATGAGACAGCAGGTTTAAAACACGGATCGGAAGAAATTATTTCCCTCAAAGGATCGTGAATCCGGGGAATTCACTGCCCCAGAGAGCAGTGCATGCTGGGACACAGAGTCAATTTAAGAAGGAGAGAGACAGGTTTTGAATTCGTAAAGAGTTAAAAAGATCTCTTTTGGATCCTTGCGGCAGCAAAGTGGGTCTGAGGTCGAAATGAGCTCAGCCGTGGTCGTGGCGAAAGAGAGGACTGCAGATGCTGGAGATCGGAGTCTCGATGAGAGTGGTGCTGGAAAAGCACAGCAGGTCAGGCAGTGTCCGAGGAGCAGGAAAATCAACATTTCAGGCAATAGCCCTTCACCAGGAATTCTCCTGCTTCTCGGATGCTGCCTGACCTGCTGTGCTTTTCCAGCACCACTCTAATCTAGACTCAGCCATGATCCTATCAATTGACAAAGCAGGCTTGAGGGGCTGAATGGCCTGCTCCTACTCCTGGTTCGTATGCCGAAGGTTAAGTCATAAGATAAGGCAGCGTGGGGTGTGGAGCGGGTATGTTGGCATGGATAGAGAATTAGCTCATGAGCAGGAAATAACGAGCGGTTGGGGCTTAGGGCCGGGATAGGGTTCTTTTCCAGGTTGGCAACGATGGGAGGAATTCCCCACCGGCCAGTGGTGGGACCACAACTGTTTATAGTCACATACCGATAACTCAGAAGAAGGAAGTGTACGCACCAACCGCTCGCTGTTTCCTGCTCATGAGCTAATTCTCTATCCATGCCGACATACCCGCTCCACACCCCACGCTGCCTTATCTTATGACTTAACCTTCAGCATACGAACCAGGAGTAGGAGCAGGCCATTCAGCCCCTCAAGCCTGCTTTGTCAATTGATAGGATCATGGCTGCGTCGAGGTCAGAGTGGTGCTGGAAAAGCGCAGCAGGTCAGGCAGCATCCGAGGAGCAGACGACACAAATGATCGGTGAAATGGGAGGTAGCGGGTGGGATCCAAGCAGATGACAGAGAGATACCGATAGGTTTTATAAAGGTGCCAAAGGCTAGGCCTGGATTGGCTGGAGTTTAGTGGGATATGAGGGGACTTGTTTAAATACAGCTCTTTCCCACAGAACCTTTGGCCTGATCTTTCTCAAAAGAGTGAAAGCTTTGAATACTTTCAAGACAGAAGAAGATAAATTAATGATAAATAAGGGGTCGGGGGGAGGGGGGGATGATGGACAGGGGCAATCAGACCATGGCAAAACAGGGTACTGCTGCTCCTAGTTTCTGGGTGGAAGTATCTCCCCGGGCAGGTTCATTTAATTCTCAAAAGGCCCTAGTTTCAGGGGAGGACAGAGGAAACAGAACAAAGACATTTGGAAGGTCTCTCTGAAGCAGCTCTGACAACGTCAGCTGGGAGCACGCTCACCATCGACACTGGTCACAACTTGATCGTGCTTCACGCTCAACACCCCGAAGGTGATTTGATTTGATTTGATTTGATTTATTGGTGCCACATGTACCGAGATACAGTGAGTAGTGTTGTTCTGTGTGCTCTTCAGGCATCTGAGTATTGGACACAGTGTATCTGAGTAATACAGCCACAGAGTATTTACAGTAATTACAGTCACAGAGAAGGTAGAGAGGGAGGGAGAGAGAGAGAGAGAGAGAGAGATCAACATTTCAGAGATCTGTTCAAAAATCTGATAACGGCGGGGAAGACGTTGTTCTTAGAGTCATAGAATCCCCATAGTCAGGAAGGAGGCCATTTGGCCCATCAAGCCCACACCAACCCTCCAAAAAACATCCCGCCCACCCTACCCTATCCCTGTAACCCTGCATTTCCCATGGCCCATTCACCCTGACCCGCACATCTTTGGACTGTGGGAGGAAACTGGAGCAAACCCACACAGACACGGGGAGAATGTGCAAACTCCACACAGTCAGTCGCCCGAGGCTGGAATCGAACCCGGGACCCAGGCGTTGGAAGGCAGCAGTGCTAACCACTGTGCCACCGTGCCGCCCCACGGTTTAATAATATCCTTCCTAGAACAGAGCAACAAGAACTGGCTGCAGTATTGCAAGAGAGGCCTCACCAACATTCGGTACAACCTCAACATGACGTCCCAACTCCTGTACTCAAAGGACACAAACTTCAGAGAATGATGTGTCCCAGAACCCCCTAGGTCTCTCTGTTCTACAGCACTACCCAAGGCCACAGTTTTAACTGAATAAGATTAGATTCCCTACAGTGTGGAAACAGGCCCTTCGGCCCACCAAGTCCACACCGACCCATCGAAGAGCAACCCACCCAGACCCATTCCCCTAATGCTACGGGCAATTTAGCCTGGCCAATTCACCAAACCTGCACATTTTTGGATTGTGGGAGGAAACCCACACAGACACGGGGAGAATGTGTGAACTCCACACAGACAGTTGCCTGAGGCGGGAATTGAACCCCAGTCTCTGGCGCTGTGAGGCAGCAGTGCTAACCACTGTGCCACCGTGCCGCCGATGTTTGTTCTACCAAAGTACCTCACGTTTATCCAAATTAAACTCCATCTGCCATTCCTCAGCTCCATGACCCAATTGTTCAAAACCCTGTTGCACTCTTCAATCACCTTCTTCGCTGTCCACTATAAGATCAGTTTTGGTGTCCTCGGCAAACTTACTGACCGTCTTGAATCTGTATTCAAACACATATTCAAACTTTTATATCTCCCGCCCAGAAGAGGCTGTTCGGCCCATCATATCTGTCCTGAACATCAGGCATTTATCAGTTGAACCCCTTTCCCAGCTCTTGGCCTTCAATCTAATGGAAGTTTGAGTGCTCAGCTAAAATCCTGGGAAATACTTTCCTGAAATGCAATTCCTCAAATCCACTTGAAACCATCTGCTCTTTTTCCCGTCAAACTGCGTTCCTGCTTATCGACTAAAGCGGGAGCAGGTTTCTCCCTAATTACCCTGTCCATGCCCCTCAGAACTTTGTACAGTTCCTCCAGGAAGCGCTTCACCTCCCCCCCCGCCCGCCCCGCCATCAGGTTCCCTCAGGAAAACAATCCCGGCCCACCCAGTCTCTCCTCATCGCTGACCCACTCCAGGTGAGAGTGGTGCTGGAAAAGCACAGCATCCGAGGAGGAAGGACACTGGCGTTTCGGGCAGGAGCCCTTCATCAGGAATGAATGGACCACTCTAACCCAGGCAACGTCCAGCTCCTATCCTTCCTATCCTGAGGCAACAGGGACTGCACATGATTACTCCAGCTGTGACTGGACCAATGTTATACCAGAGGCACCTCGATTATCCGCAGGACATGGGTGGGGAGTATTTTGTTCGGATAATGGAATGCTGGTTAATCGAGGTTCCTTTGCATACCGTTGCATCAGCTCCCCTGTCCTTGTATTCAGCGCCCTGTGTGTTGGGGTAAGTATCCTGTGTACCTTCCTACCCACCTTCTCTATTAGCCCCATTGCCATTGATTCACAATTCATGGTGTACTCCCTTCCCGTGTTAATCCTCCATAAGGACTTCATTTCAGGGTTAAATTCCATTTGCCACCGTCCAGCCTGACTGTACCATTCTGTAATCTAAGGGTTTCCTGCCTCACCACTTGACACCTTCGAGGAGAAAGTGAGGACTGCAGATGCTGGAGATCAGAGCTGAAAAATGTGTTGCTGGAAAAGCGCAGCAGGTCAGGCAGCATCCAAGGAGCAGGAGAGTCGGCGTTTCGGGTGGCTCATGCCTGAAACGTCGATTCTCCTGCTCCTCGGATGCTGCCTGTCCTGCTGCGCTTTTCCAGCACCACATTTTCAGCTCACTACTTAACACACCAACATCTGTGACTTTGCAGACCGCACTGCTCACTTTCAAGTGTCAATCATTAATGTATACACCAAGGGAGCCAGCACTAAACCCTGTAGTTCACAACAGAGCACACGCTTCCAGTCACAACAACACCCTTTGGCCAACACTCTATGTATCTTGCAACAAAGCCAATTCTAGATGGAATTTGCCAAATTTGCCTCCCATGGACTCAAAACTTCTAAAGCATGATCCTCGACTACACACACCTCATCGCCTCCTCAAATTTCTCAGTCATAGAGATGTACAGCAGGGAAACAGACCCTTCGGTCCAACCCGCCCATGCCGACCAGATAACCCAACCCAATCTAGTCCCACCTGCCAGCACCCGGCCCATATCCCGCCAACCCCTTCCTATTCATACACCCATCCAAATGCCTCTTAAATGTTGCAATTGTACCAGCCTCCACCACTTCCTCTGGCAGCTCATTCCTAACACGTACCACCCTCTGTGTGAGAAAGTTGCCCCGTGGGTCTCTTTTATATCTTTCCCCTCTCACCCTAAACCTATGCCCCTCTAGTTCTGGACTCCCCCACCCCAGGGAAAAGACCTTGTCTATTTATCCTATCCATGCCCCGAATGATTTTCTAAGCCTCTATAAGGTCACCCCTCAGTTGATCTCCCCCTGACAAAGCTAAACGGATCCGCCTCATGGAATCCTCGCCTCTAAAGTGGAAATTAATTCTGTCCCTCAGAATGTTTCCCTTCGTTTTTCTGTGACATGTTGAGACTCAATTGGCCTGTCGTTTCCTCGTTTATCCCGACCCAGATTCTTAAATGGGAGCAGCCCTCGATTCTCCTGGAGTGAGGGGGCTTGAAAATTAACAGCAGGGCCCCTTCCAACTCCTGCCTTGCCTTCCTGAGATATATTTCGCCTTGGCCGGGGAGTGGGAGAGGCTTCACCCACTCATACCTCCTCCTTCTCGATGCTAATTCATTCAAACACATCACAGTCCCCCCTCCCCCCCCTGCTTTCCATACAACTACCAACAGTGAACATAGATGCAGGGTACTGACATAAACCCTCAGCTTTCTCTTCCAGTTTCCATACAGATTGTCAGTTTGGTCTCCGCTCCTTCCCTGGATATTCTCCTGCCCCTAATGTATTTAGAATTTATGTCTGTTCAAGATGGCGGCCGTGGAGCAGGGCTGAGCCCAGGCCTCGTCTGCTTTCTTTCTCTTTTACTTTCTCCTTTTTGCTTTCCCTCTCTTCCTTTCCCTCTTTGTTTTCTTTTCTTTAAAGTGTTGACTGAAGGAGACCTCCAGAGGCAGCAAACCCAGGACCACCCCCAGCCCCAGGGTCTCAGGCGAGGAGTAGGCCCCAGGTTGATTCCCCCTCCAACCCCCCTGACTTGCAGGCCACAATCCCAAATATCCCTCACCCCAACCAGAAGGTCCAACCCCTCCCACCAGCCCCCAACTCCACCCCACCCCACCCCCAGGCCCCCACCCCCAGCTTGGATGCGGTGGTCATGAGTGTGACAGCAGCAGGGGGCCTGTAGCCAAGGCCCGAGATCCCAATACGGAGGCTCCCAGCGAGTGTGAAGCAGCGACTGCCACAGCAGCGCTTGAGGAAGGGGGAAAGGTGAAGGTGGCTGCTGTCAAACCTTGCAGTACAGTAGGTGTCACCACCCTACCCTCCCCACAACCCCTGTACCCACAGGGACAGGTTCCCCGGTCTACCGCAGAAACCCAGAATCGCGGATAGGGGTGAACCCATTCACTTCAACAGGAAATTTATCTTACTGGGTCGCCCTGTATATTCAAGATGGTGCCCAGTGAGACAGAATCACCAGTCCCACTTACCCACACAAGTCTTGCACGTTCTGACATTTCAAGACATCATCCAAGTCCCTTTTTTTAAAGACTGTGAGGTTTCCCACCTCCATTGCTTTCCAGGCAGCGCTTTTCCAGAAACTTTGATGGATGTGGAAGGTCCCTTTGGAGCCTTGGATGGAGGTGAGGGGGGAGGTGTGGGCACAGGTTTTGCAATTCCTGCGATGTTTCCGGTAGCAGGTACTGGTTCTCCTGCACTTTATTTACCTGCACTTCCACACACGTTATCTACTGTATACGTTGCTCCTGATGTGGTCTCCTCTACATTGGGAAGACCAACCACACCGCCCCGTGGCCGAACACTTTAACTCCCCCTCCCACTCTGCCGAGGACATGGAGGTCCTGGGCCTCCTTCACCGCCGCTCCCTCACCACCAGACGCCTGGAGGAAGAACGTCTCATCTTCCGCCTCGGAACACTTCAACCCCAGGGCATCAATCGGGTAAAAAATGAGGTCTGCAGATGCTGGAGATCACAGCTGAAAATGTGTTGCTGGTTAAAGCACAGCAGGTCAGGCAGCATCCAAGGAACAGGAAATTCGACGTTTCGGGCATAAGCCCTTCTTCCGGAATGTTGATTTCTGAAGAAGGACTCATGCCCGAAACGTCAATTCTCCTGCTCTTTGGATGCTGCCTGACCTGCTGTGCTTTTCCAGCAACACATTTTCAGTTCCTCAGATACTGAAGCAGTCCGTGCTCAAATGTAACAAGATCTGGACAATATCCAGGTTTGGGCTGAACAAATAGTAAATAACAGCTACATCACACAAATGCCAGGCAATGACCATCTCCAATAAGAAACAAGGTAAAATCAAGGACTGCAGATGCTGGAAACCAGAGTCTAGATTAGAGTGTTGCTGGAAAAGCACAGCAGTTCAGGCAGCATCCGAGGAGCAGGAGAGTCGACGTTTCGGGCTAAAGCCCTTCATCAGAGACACTCCAATAAGAGACACTCGAACCACAGCCTTTGGCTACCAATGATATTACCATTACTGAATCCCTCACTATCGATAATCAAAGAAACTGACATCCTCCCTCACCCAAAGCCAAGAGGGTTTTAATGTGACCAATGGTGGCAGTGTCGGAGGCTTGAGATCACATGACGGATCCTCCAGGATTCGGGCCCAGATTTCTCACTCATTGGTGTGGGTTTTGGCATCAGTGCAAGACACTGGCATCTGTTGGAGGAAGGTGGTATTGCAGTTGATCAGAGCGTGATGGTTCCCTCCGCTCCCCATCACTGAGGGGATTTCTCTCAGTTCATTTATGGATCTGTTGCGATGGAGATTGATTGCTTTGATTAACCAGTAAGCCTATTCCCATCCTATCGAGCAAAACCCGCTCAAGGTGAACTGGATGGACATTAACTCCCTTCTCTGTCCCATAATTCCAATGGTCCTTGTCACCAGTGATTTAATATTTTGTTGTGATCTTATTTGGAAAAACAGAAACATTTCAGTCATTTTTATAATCTCTGCAAATGGTATTGTAGCAAATCTTTAGATTATAATGTCTCTATCATCACAATCTGATGAACAAGTGAAATATAGAAAGGATCGTTTGTAAGTCCCTGATTATCAATGGGAACAGATCCTGATCCCTCATTAACTTTAACTGATCAGGGGGACGAGACTGTCACACACCTCCTTCTGGAATGTGCCTATGCAGAGGAAGTCTGGAGAGGAATGCAGTGGTGTTTGTCGAGGTTCGTCCTGAGCAGCGCCGTGACGCGGGACTCCGTGCTCTACGGCCTGTTCCCTGGGACGCACACTGAGACGAACATCAACTGTGCCTGGGGGATCATCAACTCGGTGAAGGACGCTCTCTGGGTGGTCTGAAACCTGTTGATCTTCCAGCTGAAGGAGTTGACCCCGACTGAGTGTTGCAGACTGGCACATTCCAAGGTCCAGGGCTACGTGTTGAGGGACGCGCTGAAGCTTGGGGCAGCTGCTGCCAAGGCGCGGTGGGGAAAGACCACCGTGTAACATCTGCCTGTCTAAAGAAGAACAGGGGGCCCATGCAGTAAGGGGGCTCTGCTGGCACCTCAGCAGAAGGGCTGGATAGTAAATGTATAGACTTGTACATAGGGAAAATAAATTTCAATGTCTGTACATAAAGCAATGTAATGTATGCACAAGAATGGCATGATCAATTGTATAGAGATCCAAATAATTTTTTTAATAAAGTATATTTTTGAAATATAAAAAAAAATTTTAATTGGTTCCATAAAAAGGGACCATGTCCGCAGGGAGATCATGTTCAAAGCTCTGGATAAAGGGGTAAGCTCTACATAAAGCAGTCCTCTAGGTACAGCTACTATCATTGATACTCAATATCATCAGAGAGACTGAGGAAATAGGGCCTTTGTAGTTTGAAGTTCAGACGCATGAGAAGTGATCTCATTGAAACATACAGGTTTGTGAAGGGGCTTCAGCAGGATCAATGCTGATTCCTCGTGTCTGCAGACACGGCTCACAGCGCCAGGAACCTGGGTTCGATTCCCTGTGACTGTGTTGGTTTCTGCCCGGTTTCCTCCCACACTCCAAATACATGCAGGTTAGGGTGGATCAGCCATGGTAAAAACCCCAAGCGGGGGTTACAGGGATTGGGCGGGGCGGTGACTTGGGGGGGGCGGGATGCTCTTCGAAGGGTCGATGCAGACTCGATGGGCTGAATGGCCTCTTCCTGCACAGTAGGGATTCCGTGACACAGGACAAGAGCAACCATTTTGGATTGATATGAAGAGGCACTTGCTCAGTCAAAGGGCTGTGAATCGATGCCGTTGTTGTAGTAAGAAGTGAGGAGTCCTTTCCAGATCTGTTTCTCCGTTGGTCGTGTTATGTTTCCACTCTCGGCCTATCACTTACCGCTGGACATACTGCTGCATCCTGAAGGCACCTCCCCTTTAAGAGCAGTAGGCCGTTTGAGGCAGGTGACCTGTGAATCGTGCACATAGCTGGGCTTCCTGCTGAACCATTTGATAGCTGTGGGCTGCAGTCATTGAGATGAACAAGCAGCATTGAGTCTGTTGCCACCCATTGACAGGTGATCCCCTCCCCCTACCCCCCCAGGCTCTGATAAGCTGCAGTACCATCTCCTTCCAACAGATGTCAGCATCTCACACACTCACCAATACTTCAACACCAGGAAGCTGGCCTTTCTCAAACACTCACACGCTGCGTCTCATTTTACCCTCATTCAGGGAGCTCCATCTCCTCAGTTACCTTGTTTCATCCCGCAGGGAATTAGCTCACTCTGCCGAAATGCTCTTTCTTTATACAGAAAGCACAACGGAATTCAAATGCAACTTGGTTAGTGGGCGTCACGGTGGCACGGTGGTTAGCACTGCTGCCTCACAGCGCCAGAGACCCGGGTTCAATTCCCGACTCAGGCGACTGACTGTGTGGAGTTTGCACGTTCTCCCCGTGTATGCGTGGGTTTCCTCCGGGTGCTCCAGTTTCCTCCCTCAGTCCAAAGATGTGCAGGTCAGGTGAATTGGCCATGGGAAATTGCCCGTAGTATTAGGTAAGGGGTATATGTAGGGGTATGGGTGGGTTGCGCTTCGGCGGGTCAGTGTGGACTTGTTGGGCCGAAGGGCCTGTTTCCACACTGTAAGTAATCTACAGAATCTAAAAGGGTGCAGATAAAGTGTGTTTCACTCGGAGGTATTTCGTATTCACCAGTGGGACATGGGCATCACTGGCTGGGTCAGCATTTTATCACCCATCTCTAATTGCCCTGGAGAAGGGGCGAGAAGTGATGCCCCAACGCAGTTGTTATGGGACCACAGAATCCCTACAGTATGAAACCAGGCCATTCAGCCCATTGAGTCCACAGTGTCCCTCCGAAGAGCTTCACACCCAAATCCATCCTGTTATCCTATCCCTGTGTTCCCCATTGTTTACCTACCTAGCCTGCACATCCCTGGACATTGTGGGCAACGCAGAGACAAAAAAAACTGCAGATGCTGGCATCCAAAGTAGACAGGCAGGAGGCTGGGAGAACACAGCAAGGCAGGCAGTATCAGGAGGGAGAGATGTCGACACTTCAGGTGTAACCCTTCTCCAGGATTGGGGGTGGGTGTGAGAGGGGAGCTGCAGATAAAGGGGATAGTGGGGGCAGGGTGGGGAAGTGGGGAGAGGTGGAGACAGGTAGTGGGTACGACCTGGTTGGTCAATGGGAGGAATGGATCCGGTTGGTGGCTGGGAGGGGGAGGGGCTGGGAAGAGAGTCAGGGATTGGGAGAGGGAGGTTATTTGAAATTGGAGAACTCAGTGTTGAGTCCTGAGGGCTGTAGGGTGTCCAGGCGGAGAGTGAGGTGTTGTTCCTCCACTGGGCGCTGGGGTTGGTTGTGGCAATGGAGGAGGCCAGGGATGGTCACGTTGGAAAGGGAGCGGTTGGGGGAATTGCAATGGACGGTGACTGGGAGGTCAGGTCAGCCCCTGTGGACCCGGCTGTGATGCTCAGTGAGCTGTCCCTTAAGTTTACGTTTGCTCTCCCCGACGTAGGGAAGACCATCGGGAGCACCTGATGGAGTAAAGTAGGTTGGGGGCGGGGGGGGGGGGAGGCAGGTGAAGCTCTGGTTGTGTGCCGGCAGGTTTTTCATCTTTTCTGGTTGCAAGGGAAGGTCCCTGGGGGTTCCCTACATCGGGGAGAGCGAACGTAAACTTGAGTTTACGTTCTCCAATTTCAAACATTGAGTTCTCCAATTTCAAATAACCTCCCTCCCCCAACCCCTGACTCCCTTCCCAGCCCCTCCCCCTCCCAGCCACCAAGCGGATCCATTCCTCCCATTGACCAACCAGGTCGTACCCTCTACCTGTCTCCACCTCTCCCCACTTCCCCACCCTGCCCCCACCACCCCCTTTATCTGCAGCTAGCCCCTCACACCCACCCCCAATCCTGGAGAAGGGTTACACTCGAAACATTGACTTCTCCCCCTCCTGATCTGCCTGGCTTGCTGTGTTCTTCCAGCCTCCTGCCCATCCACTGTGGGAAATTTAGCACGGCCAATCCCCCTAACCTGTACATCTTTGGACTGTGGGAGGGGGACGCAGACACAGGGAGAATGTGCAAACTTCACACAGACAGGCCCCTGAGACTGGAATCGAACCCGGGACCCTGGTGCTGTGAGGGAGCAGTGCTAACCACTGAGCCACCGTGCCGCCTGCTTGCTTGATATTGTGACATTCACTCGCGTTTTGAGGTGTGGTCAGTTGCTGCTTCTCCAGCAGGGCCTGTCACAGAGTCACATCAGCCTGCCCCATTGGATTCGTCCCTCACGTCATCCAACTGCATTCTGATAGCACCCCCTGACTTTTTCCTCTTGAGGGTACGTCAGTAATTCTGCGTCGCTGATCAAAAAGCCAAAGCGTTGCCACATCTAATGGAGCAGACCGTGCTCCCCACCCCCTGGACTGCATTCCACCTTCCACAACCCAGAAACGTGACCCTACCTCAGCTCCTTTCCCACCCAGAGGAGGCTCTGACAGAGAGACAGAGGTGACCTAGCCCGGCTAAATTGCCCGTAGTGTTCAGGGATGTGTAGGTTTATTATATTAATCAGGGGTAAATGTAGGGGAATGGGCCTCTCTGATGGTCCCTCTGGAGGCCGCCTGGGAGAGGAGGGAACTCCTGTTCCTGCACAATAGCTACAGAGGCTCACAGTGACTGACAGATCCAGCCTGATACTAGGCCGCAGATGCTGCTCACAGAGAGGACCAGACCTCAGTGCCCAACGAGGGTGAATAGTTTGCTGCACTGTATCAGAATGGACACTACCACTACCCAAAGCCAGCTCTGCCAACTCTTAGGGGGCATGAAGCACCATGAATTTGACAGTGCAGAGGACCGTTATGGGCAGGACTGGGTGCCAGGCACCTCCAATGAACACTGTAGCAGTCCGAACACCATAGCGCTACTCTCTCTCTCACCCATCAGGTACCAATGTTTGAGCGAAGAGGATAAATAGGGTGGTCAGTAGGACTTTAAACTTCTGAATTGGGGGGAAGGGAAAGTGAAAGCGACAGGGAGTATGGTGTGAAATGGAAAGATAAGTAGCAGGATAGCATGTGTCCAGGCGGATTTAAAATTGAGGCAGACTGGGAATGCAGGAAAAAGCAAGGATAACTTAGGACATCATATGACTTCCAATATCTCTAATGATAAGAAAGTTAGCATTAAGGCACTTTACCTGAATGCTCATAGCATTCATAACAAAGCAGATGAACTAATGGCACAGATAATAGTGAATGATTATGATGTGGTAGGCATCACAGAGACTGGTAACAGGGGGGTCAGGACTGGCAGTTAAACCTCCAAGGATTTACAACTTATTGAAAAGACAGGGAGGCGGGCAGAGGGAGCGGGATTGCCTTGTTAGTTAAGAACAAAATTAAATCTATGGCACTGAATGACATAGCATCGGATGATGTGGAGTCTGTGTGGGTGGAACTGAGGAATCACAAAGACAAAAAACCATAATTGGAGTTATGTATAGACCTCCTAACAGTGGTCAGGACCAGGGACGCAACATGTACCGGGAAATAGAGAAGGCATGTCAGAAAGGCAAGGTCACATTGATCATGGGGGACTTCAATATGCAGGTGGACTGGGTAAATAATGTTGCCAGTGGATCCAAAGAAAGGGAATTCATGGAATGCTTACAGGATGGCTTTTTGGAACAGCTTGTCATGGAGCCCACATGGGAGCAGGCTATTCTGGACCTAGTGCTTTGCAATGAACCAGACTTTATAAAAGATCTTAAAGTAAGGGAACCCTGAGGAAGTAGCGATCATAATATGGTAGAGTTCAGTCTGCAGTTTTAAAGAGATAAGGCAAAATCGGATGTAATGGTGTTACAGTTAAGTAAAGGTAATTATGAGGGCATGAGAGAGGAACTGACGAAAATAGACTAAAGGCAGAGCCTAGCGAGGAAGACAGTAGAACAAAAATGGCAGGAGTTTGTGGGTATAATTGAGGACACTGTACAGCGGTTCATCCCCAAGAAAAGAAAGATTATCCGGGGAGGGATTAGACAGCCATGGCTGACAAAGGAAGTCAGGAAATGTATTAAAGAAAATGAGAGATCCTATAAAGTGGCCAAGAACAGTGGGAAATCAGAAGATTGGGAAGGCTACAAAAACAAACAGAGGATAACAAAGAGAGTAATAAGAAAGGAGAGGATCAAATATGAAGGTAGGCTACCCAGTAATATTAGAAATGATAGTAAAAGTTTCTTTCAGTACATAAGAAACAAACAACAGGCAAAAGTAGACATTGGGCCACTTCAAACTGATGCAGGAAGCCTAGTGATGGGAGATAAGGAAATAGCAGGAGAACTTAACAAGTACTTTGCATCAGTTTTCACAGTGAAAGACATGAGTAATATCCCAACAATTAAAGGGAGTCAGGGGGCTGAGTTGAGTATGGTTGCTATTACAAAAGAGATAGTGCTCGAAAGCTAAAAAATCTTAAAATTGATAAGACCCTGGCCCCGATGGGCTACATCCTAGAGTTCTGAGAGAGGTGGCTGAGGAAATAGTGGAGGCATTGGTTGAGATCTTTCAAGAGTCACTAGAGTCAGGGAAAGTCCCGGATGATTGGAAGATCGCTGTTGTAACCCCCTTGTTCAAGAAAGGATCAAGACAAAAGATGGAAAATTATAGGCCAATTAGCCTAACCTCGGTTGTTGGTAAAATTCTAGGATCCATCATTAAAGATGAGGTTTTTAAATTCTTAGAAGAGCAGAGTCTGATTAGAACAAGTCAACATGGATTTAGTAAGGGGAGGTCATGCCTGACAAACCTGTTGAAATTCTTTGAAGAGGTGACAAGTAGGTGAGACCAGGGAAACCCAATGGATGTGGTCTATCTAGACTTCCAAAAGGCCTTTGATAAGGTGCCACACGGGAGGCTGCTGAGCAAGGTGAGGGCCCATGGTGTTCGAGGTGAGCTACTGGGATGGATTGAGGATTGGCTGTCTGACAGAAGGCAGAGAGTTGGGATAAAAGGTTCTTTTTCAGAATGGCAGCCGGTGACAAGCGGTGTCCCGCAGGGTTCAGTGTTGGGGCCACAGCTGTTCACATTATATATTAATGATCTGGATGAAGGGACTGGGGGCATTCTAGCGAAGTTTGCCGATGATACGAAGTTAGGTGGACAGGCAGGTAGTACTGAGGAAGTGGGGAGGCTGCAGAAGGATCTAGACAGTTTGGGAGAGTGGTCCCGAAAACGGCTGATGGAATTCAATGTGAGCAAATGTGAGGTCTTGCACTTTGGCAAAAAAAAATAAAAGCATAGACTACTTTCTAAACGGTGAGAAAATTTGTAAAGCCAAAGTACAAAGGGATCAGGGAGTGCTAGTCGAGGATTCTCTAAAGGTAAACATGCAGGTTGAGTCCGTGATTAAGAAAGTGAATGCAATGTTGTCACTTATCTCAAGAGGGTTGGAATATAAAAGCACCATTGTGCTACTGAGACTTTATAAAGCTCTGGTTAGGCCCCATTTGGAGTACTGTGTCCAGTTTTGCTCCCCACACCTCAGGAAGGACATACTGGCACTGGAGCGTGTCCAGCGGAGATTCACACGGATGATGCCTGGAATGGTTGGTCTAACATACAAGGAACGGCTGAGGATCCTGGGATTGTATTCATTGGAGTTTAGAAGATTAAGGGGAGATCTAATAGAAACTTACAAGATAAGACATGGCTTGGAAAGGGTGGACGCTAGGAAATTGTTTCCGTTAGGCGAGGAGACTAGGACCCGTGGACACAGCCCTAGAATTAGAGGGGGTCAATTCAGAACAGAAATGCGGAGACATTTCTTCAGCCAGAGAGTGGTGGGCCTGTGGAATTCATTGCCACAGAGTGCAGTGGAGGCCGGGACGCTAAATGTCTTCAAGGCCGAGATTGATAGATTCTTGTCTCGAGGAATTAAGGGCTACGGGGAGAACGCTGGTAAGTGGAGTTGAAATGCCCATCAGCCATGATTGAATGGCGGAGTGGACTCGATGGGCCGAATGGCCTTACTTCCACTCCTATGTCTTATGGTCTGATGGTATTATTTGCCAGGGCCAGCCTGAACACATTAATAATGAGCCCCAGACACACAGCAGCATCACACCCCTAACCTTTCATCAGCACAGGGAGATCTGACCCATTGACTGTGAAGGGCATCAGAGTCACACATACACAATCTAACACCGTGTTGTCTCTCATCGAGTTAAACTGTTTGACCAAATGGACGTGTTATCCAATCAGATCCCTTCCTTCCTCTCAGTAACGTACACACAGCCCTCACAATCTGGACCTAACAATCTGGGATTATGGTCAGCATGGATTGGTTGGACCAAAGGGTCTGTTTCCGTGCTGTAGGACGCTATAACAAGGCAGAGAATGTGCCCACTCTCCACCAGGGGAGAGGAATTACCCTCGATGGGCAGGTAAAGTGGGAAGGCTCCAGGGGAAGGCAAGGGAGGGGGTGCAAATGGTGAGAGAAATGGGAAGAACTCTGCTCCAAGGGGGAGTCTGACACTGTGGTTCTGGCCCGGCAGCTACATCTGGCCCGTGTGGCACTGCCATGGACCCACCGGGTGTAGGAGAGGCTTCGGAATGGCCAGAAACATGCAGGGAGCTCTACTGCATCAGTCAAGCCGCAGGGTCTGTTCATTCCCTGGTGCGGTGAGAGGGGGGAAGGGGACACGCTGAGGAGGCTTCACCTGCCCTGGCGCAGGAGAGACCCAGGCTTCGGACATCCAGAGGGCCCTCACCATAGTTAGTCATTGGAGCCAAGCTGGCATTGTAGGCCGAGCCAGGAGCAAGTGAGGTCTGCAGACACGGGAGATCAGAGTCGAGAGAGTGGTGCTGGAAAAGCACAGCCGGTCAGGCAGCATCCGAGGAACAGGAGAGTCAACATTTTGGGCAAAAGCCCTTCATCAGGAACAGTAGTCCTAGCTGTCAGGGTGGAGCTGAGAAAGATGGAAGTGCCTACGAGTAAGTCATAGATTCCCCAACAGTGTGGAAACAGGCCCTTTGGCCCAACCAGTCCACACCTACCCTCCTGAAGAGTAACCCACCCAGACCCATTCCCCTACATTTACCCCTGATTAATGTACCTAACCTACATATCCTTGAACACTACGGGCAATTTAGCCTGGCCAATTCACCCTGACCTGCACATCTTTGGACTGTGGGAGGAAACCAGAACACCCGGAGGAAACCCATGCAGACAGTCGCCCAAGGCTGGAATTGAACCAGCGTCCCGGGTGCTGTGAGGCAGCAGTGCTAACCACTGAGCCACCGTGCCCTCCCCTCCCATAGTCCTGCAGCTTGGTGACAGTGCTGGGTAGAACCAGTATCATTCTTTCCTGTTGCATCGTAAAGTGGTCCCTTCCCCTCTGTTAAGACTTTGGATGGATTGGGTTTCTGTTCAGACCAGCCGTGAGGGGGCACTGACCACTGTGGGCACTGGGCACTGGGACTGAGCCCAGACACTGGGGCTGAGCCCAGACACTGGAGCTGAGCCCAGACACTGGGTCGGAGCCCAGACACTGGGGCTGTGCCCAGACACTGGGACTGAGCCCAGACACTGAAGCTGAGCCCAGACACTGGGTCTGAGCCCAGACACTGGGACTGAGCCAAGACACTGGGGTAGAGCCCAGACACTGGGACTGAGCCCAGACACTGGGAATGTGCCCAGACACTGGGGCTGAGCCCAGACACTGGAGCTGAGCCCAGACACTGGGACTGAGCCCAGACACTGGGGCTGAGCCCAGACACTGGGACTGAGCCCAGACACTGGAGCTGAGCCCAGACACTGGGACTGAGCCCAGACACTGGGGCTGAGCCCAGACACTGGGACTGAGCCCAGACACTGGGACGGAGCCCAGACACTGGGTATGAGCCCAGACACTGGGTCTGAGCCCAGACACTGGGACTGAGCCCAGACACTGGGACGGAGCCCAGACACTGGGACTGAGCCCAGACACTGGGACTGAGCCCAGACACTGGGGCTGAGTCCAGACACTGGGGCTGAGCCCAGACACTGGGGCTGAGCCCAGACACTGGGACTGAGCCCAGACACTGGGGCTGTGCACAGACACTGGGACTGAGCCCAGACACTGGGGCTGTGCCCAGACACTGGGACTGAGCCCAGACACTGGGACTGAGCCCAGACATTGGGACTGAGTCCAGACACTGGATCTGAGCCCAGACACTGGGACTGAGCCCAGACACTGGGGCAGAGCCCAGACACTGGGACTGAGCCCAGACACTGGGTCTGAGTCCAGACACTGGGGCTGTGCCCAGACACTGGGACTGAGCCCAAACACTGGAACTGAGCCCTGACACTGGAACTGAGCCCTGACACGGGGGCTGAGCCCAGACACTGGGGCTGAGCCCAGACACTGGGACTGAGCCCAGACACTGGAACTGAGCCCAGACACTGGGGTAGAGCCCAGACACTGGGACTGAGCCCAGACACTGGAACTGAGCCCAGACACTGGGACTGAGCCCAGACACTGGGACTGAGCCCAGACACTGGGACTGAGTCCAGACACTGGGACTGAGCCCAGACACTGGGGCTGAGCCCAGACACTGGGGCTGAGCCCGGACACTGGAACTGAGCCCAGACACTGGAACTGAGCCCAGACACTGGGACTGAGCCCAGACACTGGGACGGAGCCCAGACACTGGGGCTGTGCCCAGACAGTGGGACTGAGCCCAGACACTGGGACTGTGCCCAGACACTGGGACTGAGCCCAGACACTGGGACTATGCCCAGACACTGGGACTGAGTCCAGACACTGGGACTGTGCCCAGACACTGGGACTGAGCCCAGACACTGGGACTGAGCCCAGACACTGGAGCTGAGCCCAGACACTGGGACTGAGCCCAGACACTGGGACTGAGCACAGACACTGGGACTGAGCCCAGACACTGGGGCTGTGCCCAGACACTGGGGAAGAGCCCAGACACAGGGGCTGAGCCCAGACACTGGGGCAGAGCCCAGACACTGGGACTGAGCCCAGACACTGTGGCAGAGCCCAGACACTGGGACTGAGCCAAGACACTGGGGTAGAGCCCAGACACTGGGACTGTGCCCAGACACTGGGGCTGAGCCCAGACACTGGAGCTGAGCCCAGACACTGGGACTGAGCCCAGACACTGGAGCTGAGCCCAGACACTGGGGCTGAGCCCAGACACTGGGGCTGAGCCCAGACACTGGAGCTGAGCCCAGACACTGGGTATGAGCCCAGACACTGGGTCTGAGCCCAGACACTGGGACTGAGCCCAGACACTGGGACGGAGCCCAGACACTGGGGCTGAGTCCAGCCACTGGGGCTGAGCCCAGACACTGGGGCTGAGCCCAGACACTGGGACTGAGCCCAGACACTGGGACGGAGCCCAGACACTGGGGCTGAGCCCAGACACTGGGGCTGAGCGCAGACACTGGGACTGAGCCCAGACACTGGGACTGTGCCCAGACACTGGGTCTGTGCCCAGACACTGGGACTGAGCCCAGACACTGGGACTGAGCCCAGACACTGGAGCTGAGCCCAGACACTGGGACTGTGCCCAGACACTGGGTCTGTGCCCAGACACTGGGACTGAGCCCAGACACTGGAGCTGAGCCCAGACACTGGGGCTGAGCCCAGACACAGGAACTGTGCCCAGACACTGGGGCTGAGCCCAGACACTGGGACTGAGCCCAGACACTGGGACTGAGCCCAGACACTGGGTCTGTGCCCAGACACTGGGACTGAGCCCAGACACTGGGGCTGAGCCCAGACACTGGGACTAAGCCCAGACACTGGAGCTGAGCCCAGACACTGGGGCTGAGTCCAGACACTGGATCTGAGCCCAGACACTGGGACTGAGCCCAGACACTGGTGCAGAGCCCAGACACTGGGACTGAGCCCAGACACTGGGTCTGAGTCCAGACACTGGGGCTGTGCCCAGACACTGGGACTGAGCCCAAACACTGGAACTGAGCCCTGACACTGGAACTGAGCCCTGACACTGGGGCTGAGCCCAGACACTGGGGCTGAGCCCAGACACTGGGACTGAGCCCAGACACTTGGACTGAGCCCAGACACTGGAACTGAGCCCAGACAGTGGGGTAGAGCCCAGACACTGGTACTGAGCCCAGACACTGGGGCTGAGCCCAGACACTGGGGCTGAGCCCCGACACTGGGGCTGAGCCCAGACACTGGGGCTGTGCCCAGACACTGGGACTGAGCCCAGACACTGGGACTGAGCCCAGACATTGGGACTGAGTCCAGACACTGGATCTGAGCCCAGACACTGGGACTGAGCCCAGACACTGGGGCAGAGCCCAGACACTGGGACTGAGCCCAGACACTGGGTCTGAGTCCAGACACTGGGGCTGTGCCCAGACACTGGGACTGAGCCCAAACACTGGAACTGAGCCCTGACACTGGAACTGAGCCCTGACACTGGGGCTGAGCCCAGACACTGGGGCTGAGCCCAGACACTGGGACTGAGCCCAGACACTTGGACTGAGCCCAGACACTGGGGCTGAGCCCCGACACTGGAACTGAGCCCAGACACTGGGACTGAGCCTAGACACTGGGACTGAGCCCAGACACTGGGACGGGGCCCAGACACTGGGGCTGTGCCCAGACAGTGGGACTGAGCCCAGACACTGGGACTGTGCCCAGACACTGGGACTGAGCCCAGACACTGGGACTGAGCCCAGACTCTGGAACTGAGCCCAGACACTGGGACTGAGCCCAGACACTGGGACTGAGCACAGACACTGGGACGGAGCCCAGACACTGGGACTGAGCCCAGACACTGGGACTGAGTCCAGACACTGGATCTGAGCCCAGACACTGGGACTGAGCCCAGACACTGGGGAAGAGCCCAGACACTGTGGCAGAGCCCAGACACTGGGACTGAGCCAAGACACTGGGGTAGAGCCCAGACACTGGGACTGAGCCCAGACACTGGGACTGTGCCCAGACACTGGGGCTGAGCCCAGACACTGGGGCTGAGCCCAGACACTGGAGCTGAGCCCAGACACTGGGACTGAGCCCAGACACTGGAGCTGAGCCCAGACACTGGGTCTGAGCCCAGACACTGGGGCTGAGCCCATACACTGGGGCTGAGCCCAGACACTGGAGCTGAGCCCAGACACTGGGTATGAGCCCAAACACTGGAACTGAGCCCTGACACTGGAACTGAGCCCTGACACTGGAGCTGAGCCCAGACACTGGGTCTGAGCCCAGACACTGGGGCTGAGCCCAGACACTGGGGCTGAGCCCAGACACTGGAGCTGAGCCCAGACACTGGGTATGAGCCCAAACACTGGAACTGAGCCCTGACACTGGAACTGAGCCCTGACACTGGGGCTGAGCCCAGACAATGGGGCTGAGCCCAGACACTGGGACTGAGCCCGGACACTGGGGCTGAGCCCAGACACTGGGGCTGAGCCCAGACACTGGGTATGAGCCCAAACACTGGAACTGAGCCCTGACACTGGAACTGAGCCCTGACACTGGGGCTGAGCCCAGACACTGGGGCTGAGCCCAGACACTGGGGCTGAGTCCAGACACTGGGGCTGTGCCCAGACACTGGGACTGAGCCCAAACACTGGAACTGAGCCCTGACACTGGAACTGAGCCCTGACACTGGGGCTGAGCCCAGACACTGGGGCTGAGCCCAGACACTGGGACTGAGCCCAGACACTTGGACTGAGCCCAGACACTGGAACTGAGCCCAGACAGTGGGGTAGAGCCCAGACACTGGTACTGAGCCCAGACACTGGGGCTGAGCCCAGACACTGGGGCTGAGCCCCGACACTGGGACTGAGCCCAGACACTGGGGCTGAGCCCCGACACTGGGGCTGAGCCCAGACACTGGGGCTGAGCCCAGACACTGGGACTGAGCCGAGACACTGGGGCTGTGCACAGACACTGGGACTGAGCCCAGACACTGGGGCTGTGCCCAGACACTGGGACTGAGCCCAGACACTGGGACTGAGCCCAGACATTGGGACTGAGTCCAGACACTGGATCTGAGCCCAGACACTGGGACTGAGCCCAGACACTGGGGAAGAGCCCAGACACTGGGACTGAGCCCAGACACTGGGTCTGAGTCCAGACACTGGGGCTGTGCCCAGACACTGTGGCAGAGCCCAGACACTGGGACTGAGCCAAGACACTGGGGTAGAGCCCAGACACTGGGACTGTGCCCAGACACTGGGGCTGAGCCCAGACACTGGAGCTGAGCCCAGACACTGGGACTGAGCCCAGACACTGGAGCTGAGCCCAGACACTGGGGCTGAGCCCAGACACTGGGGCTGAGCCCAGACACTGGAGCTGAGCCCAGACACTGGGTATGAGCCCAGACACTGGGTCTGAGCCCAGACACTGGGACTGAGCCCAGACACTGGGACGGAGCCCAGACACTGGGGCTGAGTCCAGCCACTGGGGCTGAGCCCAGACACTGGGGCTGAGCCCAGACACTGGGACTGAGCCCAGACACTGGGACGGAGCCCAGACACTGGGGCTGAGCCCAGACACTGGGGCTGAGCGCAGACACTGGGACTGAGCCCAGACACTGGGACTGTGCCCAGACACTGGGACTGTGCCCAGACACTGGGACTGAGCCCAGACACTGGGACTGAGCCCAGACACTGGAGCTGAGCCCAGACACTGGGACTGTGCCCAGACACTGGGTCTGTGCCCAGACACTGGGACTGAGCCCAGACACTGGAGCTGAGCCCAGACACTGGGGCTGAGCCCAGACACAGGAACTGTGCCCAGACATTGGGGCTGAGCCCAGACACTGGGACTGAGCCCAGACACTGGGACTGAGCCCAGACACTGGGTCTGTGCCCAGACACTGGGACTGAGCCCAGACACTGGGGCTGAGCCCAGACACTGGGACTGAGCCAAGACACTGGAGCTGAGCCCAGACACTGGGGCTGAGTCCAGACACTGGATCTGAGCCCAGACACTGGGACTGAGCCCAGACACTGGTGCAGAGCCCAGACACTGGGACTGAGCCCAGACACTGGGTCTGAGTCCAGACACTGGGGCTGTGCCCAGACACTGGGACTGAGCCCAAACACTGGAACTGAGCCCTGACACTGGAACTGAGCCCTGACACTGGGGCTGAGCCCAGACACTGGGGCTGAGCCCAGACACTGGGACTGAGCCCAGACACTTGGACTGAGCCCAGACACTGGAACTGAGCCCAGACAGTGGGGTAGAGCCCAGACACTGGTACTGAGCCCAGACACTGGGGCTGAGCCCAGACACTGGGGCTGAGCCCCGACACTGGGGCTGAGCCCAGACACTGGTGCTGTGCACAGACACTGGGACTGAGCCCAGACACTGGGGCTGTGCCCAGACACTGGGACTGAGCCCAGACACTGGGACTGAGCCCAGACATTGGGACTGAGTCCAGACACTGGGGCTGTGCCCAGACACTGGGACTGAGCCCAGACACTGGGACTGAGCCCAGACATTGGGACTGAGTCCAGACACTGGATCTGAGCCCAGACACTGGGACTGAGCCCAGACACTGGGGCAGAGCCCAGACACTGGGACTGAGTCCAGACACTGGGACTGAGCCCAGACACTGGGGCTGAGCCCAGACACTGGGGCTGAGCCCCGACACTGGAACTGAGCCCAGACACTGGAACTGAGCCCAGACACTGGGACTGAGCCCAGACACTGGGACGGAGCCCAGACACTGGGGCTGTGCCCAGACAGTGGGACTGAGCCCAGACACTGGGACTGTGCCCAGACACTGGGACTGAGCCCAGACACTGGGACTGTGCCCAGACACTGGGACTGAGCCCAGACACTGGGACTGAACCCAGACACTGGAGCTGAGCCCAGACACTGGGACTGAGCCCAGACACTGGGACTGAGCCCAGACACTGGGACTGAGCACAGACACTGGGACTGAGCCCAGACACTGGGGCTGTGCCCAGACACTGGGACTGAGCCCAGACACTGGGACTGAGCCCAGACACTGGGGCAGAGCCCAGACACTGGGACTGAGCCCAGACACTGTGGCAGAGCCCAGACACTGGGACTGAGCCAAGACACTGGGGTAGAGCCCAGACACTGGGACTGAGCCCAGACACTGGGACTGTGCCCAGACACTGGGGCTGAGCCCAGACACTGGAGCTGAGCCCAGACACTGGGACTGAGCCCAGACACTGGAGCTGAGCCCAGACACTGGGTCTCAGCCCAGACACTGGGGCTGAGCCCAGACACTGGGGCTGAGCCCAGACAGTGGAGCTGAGCCCAGACACTGGGTATGAGCCCAAACACTGGAACTGAGCCCTGACACTGGAACTGAGCCCTGACACTGGAGCTGAGCCCAGACACTGGGTCTGAGCCCAGACACTGGGGCTGAGCCCAGACACTGGGGCTGAGCCCAGACACTGGAGCTGAGCCCAGACACTGGGTATGAGCCCAAACACTGGAACTGAGCCCTGACACTGGAACTGAGCCCTGACACTGGGGCTGAGCCCAGACACTGGGGCTGAGCCCAGACACTGGGACTGAGCCCGGACACTGGGGCTGAGCCCAGACACTGGGGCTGAGCCCAGACACTGGGTATGAGCCCAAACACTGGAACTGAGCCCTGACACTGGAACAGAGCCCTGACACTGGGGCTGAGCCCAGACACTGGGGCTGAGCCCAGACACTGGGGCTGAGTCCAGACACTGGGGCTGTGCCCAGACACTGGGACTGAGCCCAAACAGTGGAACTGAGCCCTGACAGTGGAACTGAGCCCTGATACTGGGGCTGAGCCCAGACACTGGGGCTGAGCCCAGACACTGGGACTGAGCCCAGACACTTGGACTGAGCCCAGACACTGGAACTGAGCCCAGACAGTGGGGTAGAGCCCAGACACTGGGACTGAGCCCAGACACTGGGGCTGAGCCCAGACACTGGGGCTGAGCCCCGACACTGGGACTGAGCCCAGACACTGGGGCTGAGCCCCGACACTGGGGCTGAGCCCAGACACTGGGGCTGAGCCCAGACACTGGGACTGAGCCCAGACACTGGGACTGAGCCCAGACACTGGGTCTGTGCCCAGACACTGGGACTGAGCCCAGACACTGGGGCTGAGCCCAGACACTGGGACTGAGCCAAGACACTGGGGCTGTGCCCAGACACTGGGACTGAGCCCAGACACTGGGACTGAGCCCAGACATTGGGACTGAGTCCAGACACTGGATCTGAGCCCAGACACTGGGACTGAGCCCAGACACTGGGGAAGAGCCCAGACACTGGGACTGAGCCCAGACACTGGGTCTGAGTCCAGACACTGGGGCTGTGCCCAGACACTGGGACTGAGCCCAAACACTGGAACTGAGCCCTGACACTGGGACTGTGCCCAGACACTGGGGCTGAGCCCCGACACTGGGGCTGAGCCCAGACACTGGGGCTGAGCCCAGACACTGGGACTGAGCCCAGACACTGGGGCTGTGCACAGACACTGGGACTGAGCCCAGACACTGGGGCTGTGCCCAGACACTGGGACTGAGCCCAGACACTGGGACTGAGCCCAGACATTGGGACTGAGTCCAGACACTGGATCTGAGCCCAGACACTGGGACTGAGCCCAGACACTGGGGCAGAGCCCAGACACTGGGACTGAGCCCTGACACTGGGGCTGAGCCCAGACACTGGGGCTGAGCCCAGACACTGGGACTGAGCCCAGACACTTGGACTGAGCCCAGACACTGGAACTGAGCCCAGACACTGGGGTAGAGCCCAGACACTGGAACTGAGCCCAGACACTGGGACTGAGCCCAGACACTGGGACTGAGCCCAGACACTGGGACTGAGTCCAGACACTGGGACTGAGCCCAGACACTGGGGCTGAGCCCAGACACTGGAACTGAGCCCAGACACTGGAACTGAGCCCAGACACTGGGACTGAGCCCAGACACTGGGACGGAGCCCAGACACTGGGGCTGTGCCCAGACAGTGGGACTGAGCCCAGACACTGGGACTGTGCCCAGACACTGGGACTGAGCCCAGACACTGGGACTGTGCCCAGACACTGGGACTGAGCCCAGACACTGGGACTGTGCCCAGACACTGGGACTGAGCCCAGACACTGGGACTGAGCCCAGACACTGGAGCTGAGCCCAGACACTGGGACTGAGCCCAGACTCTGGAACTGAGCCCAGACACTGGGACTGAGCCCAGACACTGGGACTGAGCACAGACACTGGGACTGAGCCCAGACACTGGGACTGAGCCCAGACACTGGGACTGAGCCCAGACACTGGGGTAGAGCCCAGACACTGGGACTGAGCCCAGACACTGTGGCAGAGCCCAGACACTGGGACTGAGCCAAGACACTGGGGTAGAGCCCAGACACTGGGACTGTGCCCAGACACTGGGGCTGAGCCCAGACACTGGGGCTGAGCCCAGACACTGGGGCTGAGCCCAGACACTGGAGCTGAGCCCAGACACTGGGACTGAGCCCAGACACTGGAGCTGAGCCCAGACACTGGGGCTGAGCCCAGACACTGGGGCTGAGCCCAGACACTGGAGCTGAGCCCAGACACTGGGTATGAGCCCAGACACTGGGTGTGAGCCCAGACACTGGGACTGAGCCCAGACACTGGGACGGAGCCCAGACACTGGGGCTGAGTCCAGACACTGGGGCTGAGCCCAGACACTGGGGCTGAGCCCAGACACTGGGACTGAGCCCAGACACTGGGACGGAGCCCAGACACTGGGGCTGAGCACAGACACTGGGGCTGAGCGCAGACACTGGGACTGAGCCCAGACACTGGGACTGTGCCCAGACACTGGGTCTGTGCCCAGACACTGGGACTGAGCCCAGACACTGGGACTGAGCCCAGACACTGGAGCTGAGCCCAGACACTGGGACTGTGCCCAGACACTGGGTCTGTGCCCAGACACTGGGACTGAGCCCAGACACTGGAGCTGAGCCCAGACACTGGGGCTGAGCCCAGACACAGGAACTGTGCCCAGACACTGGGGCTGAGCCCAGACACTGGGACTGAGCCCAGACACTGGGACTGAGCCCAGACACTGGGTCTGTGCCCAGACACTGGGGCTGTGCCCAGACACTGGGGCTGAGCCCAGACACTGGGGCTGAGCCCAGACACTGGGACTGAGCCAAGACACTGGAGCTGAGCCCAGACACTGGGGCTGAGTCCAGACACTGGATCTGAGCCCAGACACTGGGACTGAGCCCAGACACTGGGGCAGAGCCCAGACACTGGGACTGAGCCCAGACACTGGGTCTGAGTCCAGACACTGGGGCTGTGCCCAGACACTGGGACTGAGCCCAAACACTGGAACTGAGCCCTGACACTGGAACTGAGCCCTGACACTGGGGCTGAGCCCAGACACTGGGGCTGAGCCCAGACACTGGGACAGAGCCCAGACACTTGGACTGAGCCCAGACACTGGAACTGAGCCCAGACACTGGGGTAGAGCCCAGACACTGGTACTGAGCCCAGACACTGGGGCTGAGCCCAGACATTGGGGCTGAGCCCCGACACTGGGGCTGAGCCCAGACACTGGGGCTGAGCCCAGACACTGGGACTGAGCCCAGACACTGGGGCTGTGCACAGACACTGGGACTGAGCCCAGACACTGGGGCTGTGCCCAGACATTGGGACTGAGTCCAGACACTGGATCTGAGCCCAGACACTGGGACTGAGCCCAGACACTGGGGCAGAGCCCAGACACTGGGACTGAGCCCAGACACTAGGTCTGAGTCCAGACACTGGGGCTGTGCCCAGACACTGGGACTGAGCCCAAACACTGGAACTGAGCCCTGACACTGGAACTGAGCCCTGACACTGGGGCTGAGCCCAGACACTGGGGCTGAGCCCAGACACTGGGACATAGCCCAGACACTTGGACTGATCCCAGACACTGGAACTGAACCCAGACACTGGGGTAGAGCCCAGACACTGGGACTGAGCCTAGACACTGGAACTGAGCCCAGACACTGGGACTGAGTCCAGACACTGGGACTGAGCCCAGACACTGGGACTGAGCCCAGACACTGGGACTGAGTCCAGACACTGGGACCGAGCCCAGACACTGGGGCTGAGCCCAGACACTGGGGCTGAGCCCCGACACTGGAACTGAGCCCAGACACTGGAACTGAGCCCAGACACTGGGACTGAGCCCAGACACTGGGACGGAGCCCAGACACTGGGGCTGTGCCCAGACAGTGGGACTGAGCCCAGACACTGGGAATGTGCCCAGACACTGGGACTGAGCCCAGACACTGGGACTGTGCCCAGACACTGGGACTGAGCCCAGACACTGGGACTGAGCCCAGACACTGGAGCTGAGCCCAGACACTGGGACTGAGACCAGACTCTGGAACTGAGCCCAGACACTGGGACTGAGCCCAGACACTGGGACTGAGCACAGACACTGGGACTGAGCCCAGACACTGGGGCTGTGCCCAGACACTGGGACTGAGCCCAGACACTGGGACGGAGCCCAGACACTGGGACTGAGCCCAGACACTGGGGCAGAGCCCAGACACTGGGACTGAGCCCAGACACTGTGGCAGAGCCCAGACACTGGGACTGAGCCAAGACACTGGGGTAGAGCCCAGACACTGGGACTGAGCCCAGACACTGGGACTGTGCCCAGACACTGGGGCTGAGCCCAGACACTGGAGCTGAGCCCAGACACTGGGACTGAGCCCAGACACTGGAGCTGAGCCCAGACACTGGGTCTGAGCCCAGACACTGGGGCTGAGCCCAGACACTGGGGCTGAGCCCAGACACTGGAGCTGAGCCCAGACACTGGGTATGAGCCCAAACACTGGAACTGAGCCCTGACACTGGAACTGAGCCCTGACACTGGGGCTGAGCCCAGACACTGGGGCTGAGCCCAGACACTGGGACTGAGCCCAGACACTGGGGCTGAGCCCAGACACTGGGGCCTAGCCCAGACACTGGGTATGAGCCCAAACACTGGAACTGAGCCCTGACACTGGAACTGAGCCCTGACACTGGGGCTGAGCCCAGACACTGGGGCTGAGCCCAGACACTGGGGCTGAGCCAAGACACTGGGGCTGTGCCCAGACACTGGGACTGAGCCCAAACACTGGAACTGAGCCCTGACACTGGAACTGAGCCCTGACACTGGGGCTGAGCCCAGACACTGGGGCTGAGCCCAGACACTGGGACTGAGCCCAGACACTTGGACTGAGCCCAGACACTGGAACTGAGCCCAGACACTGGGGTAGAGCCCAGACACTGGGACTGAGCCCAGACACTTGGACTGAGCCCAGACACTGGAACTGAGCCCAGACACTGGGGCTGAGCCCCGACACTGGGACTGAGCCCAGACACTGGGGCTGAGCCCAGACACTGGGGCTGAGCCCCGACACTGGGGCTGAGCCCAGACACTGGGGCTGAGCCCAGACACTGGGACTGAGCCCAGACACTGGGAATGTGCACAGACACTGGGACTGAGCCCAGACACTGGGGCTGTGCCCAGACACTGGGACTGAGCCCAGACACTGGGACTGAGCCCAGACATTGGGACTGAGTCCAGACACTGGATCTGAGCCCAGACACTGGGGCTGAGCCCAGACACTGGGTCTGAGCCCAGACACTGGGGCTGAGCCAAGACACTGGGGCTGTGCCCAGACACTGGGACTGAGCCCAAACACTGGAACTGAGCCCTGACACTGGAACTGAGCCCTGACACTGGGGCTGAGCCCAGACACTGGGGCTGAGCCCAGACACTGGGACTGAGCCCAGACACTTGGACTGAGCCCAGACACTGGAACTGAGCCCAGACACTGGGGTAGAGCCCAGACACTGGGACTGAGCCCAGACACTTGGACTGAGCCCAGACACTGGAACTGAGCCCAGACACTGGGGCTGAGCCCCGACACTGGGACTGAGCCCAGACACTGGGGCTGAGCCCAGACACTGGGGCTGAGCCCCGACACTGGGGCTGAGCCCAGACACTGGGGCTGAGCCCAGACACTGGGACTGAGCCCAGACACTGGGACTGTGCACAGACACTGGGACTGAGCCCAGACACTGGGGCTGTGCCCAGACACTGGGACTGAGCCCAGACACTGGGACTGAGCCCATACATTGGGACTGAGTCCAGACACTGGATCTGAGCCCAGACACTGGGACTGAGCCCAGACACTGGGGCAGAGCCCAGACACTGGGACTGAGCCCAGACACTGGGTCTGAGTCCAGACACTGGGGCTGTGCCCAGACACTGGGACTGAGCCCAAACACTGGAACTGAGCCCTGACACTGGAACTGAGCCCTGACACTGGGGCTGAGCCCAGACACTGGGGCTGAGCCCAGACACTGGGACTGAGCCCAGACACTTGGACTGAGCCCAGACACTGGAACTGAGCCCAGACACTGGGGTAGAGCCCAGACACTGGGACTGAGCCCAGACACTGGGGCTGAGCCCAGACACTGGGACTGAGCCCAGACACTTGGACTGAGCCCAGACACTGGAACTGAGCCCAGACACTGGGGTAGAGCCCAGACACTGGGACTGAGCCCAGACACTGGAACTGAGCCCAGACACTGGGACTGAGTCCAGACACTGGGACTGAGCCCAGACACTGGGTCTGAGTCCAGACACTGGGGCTGTGCCCAGACACTGGGACTGAGCCCAAACACTGGAACTGGGCCCAGACACTGGAACTGAGCCCTGACACTGGGGCTGAGCCCAGACACTGGGGCTGAGCCCAGACACTGGGACTGAGCCCAGACACTTGGACTGAGCCCAGACACTGGAACTGAGCCCAGACACTGGGGTAGAGCCCAGACACTGGGACTGAGCCCAGACACTGGGGCTGAGCCCAGACACTGGGACTGAGCCCAGACACTTGGACTGAGCCCAGACACTGGAACTGAGCCCAGACACTGGGGTAGAGCCCAGACACTGGGACTGAGCCCAGACACTGGAACTGAGCCCAGACACTGGGACTGAGTCCAGACACTGGGACTGAGCCCAGACACTGGGACTGAGTCCAGACACTGGGACTGAGCCCAGACACTGGGGCTGAGCCCAGACACTGGGGCTGAGCCCCGACACTGGAACTGAGCCCAGACACTGGAACTGAGCCCAGACACTGGGACTGAGCCCAGACACTGGGACGGAGCCCAGACACTGGGGCTGTGCCCAGACAGTGGGACTGAGCCCAGACACTGGGACTGTGCCCAGACACTGGGACTGAGCCCAGACACTGGGACTGTGCCCAGACACTGGGACTGAGCCCAGACACTGGGACTGAGCCCAGACACTGGAGCTGAGCCCAGACACTGGGACTGAGCCCAGACTCTGGAACTGAGCCCAGACACTGGGACTGAGCCCAGACACTGGGACTGAGCACAGACACTGGGACTGAGCCCAGACACTGGGGCTGTGCCCAGACACTGGGACTGAGCCCAGACACTGGGACTGAGCCCAGACACTGGGGCAGAGCCCAGACACTGGGACTGAGCCCAGACACTGTGGCAGAGCCCAGACACTGGGACTGAGCCAAGACACTGGGGTAGAGCCCAGACACTGGGACTGAGCCCAGACACTGGGACTGTGCCCAGACACTGGGGCTGAGCCCAGACACTGGGGCTGAGCCCAGACACTGGAGCTGAGCCCAGACACTGGGACTGAGCCCAGACACTGGAGCTGAGCCCAGACACTGGGTCCGAGCTCAGACACTGGGGCTGAGCCCAGACACTGGAGCTGAGCCCAGACACTGGGTATGAGCCCAGACACTGGGACTGAGCCCAGACACTGGGACTGAGCCCAGACACTGGGACGGAGCCCAGACACTGGGGCTGAGCCCAGACACTGGGGCTGAGCCCAGACACTGGGACGGAGCCCAGACACTGGGGCTGAGCCCAGACACTGGGTCTGAGCGCAGACACTGGGACTGAGCCCAGACACTGGGACTGTGCCCAGACACTGGGTCTGTGCCCAGACACTGGGACTGAGCCCAGACACTGGGACTGAGCCCAGACACTGGAGCTGAGCCCAGACACTGGGACTGAGCCCAGACACTGGGACTGTGCCCAGACACTGGGTCTGTGCCCAGACACTGGGACTGAGCCCAGACACTGGAGCTGAGCCCAGACACTGGGGCTGAGCACAGACACAGGAACTGTGCCCAGACACTGGGGCTGAGCCCAGACACTGGGACTGAGCCCAGACACTGGGACTGAGCCCAGACACTGGGTCTGTGCCCAGACACTGGGACTGAGCCCAGACACTGGGGCTGAGCCCAGACACTGGGACTGAGCCCAGACACTGGAGCTGAGCCCAGACACTGGGGCTGAGTCCAGACACTGGATCTGAGCCCAGACACTGGGACTGAGCCCAGACACTGGGGCAGAGCCCAGACACTGGGACTGAGCCCAGACACTGGGTCTGAGTCCAGACACTGGAACTGAGCCCAGACACTGGGACTGAGCCCAGACACTGGGACTGAGCCCAGACACTGGGGCTGAGCCCAAACACTGGGGCTGAGTCCAGACACTGGATCTGAGCCCAGACACTGGGACTGAGCCCAGACACTGGGGCAGAGCCCAGACACTGGGACGGAGCCCAGACACTGGGGCTGAGCCCAGACACTGGGGCTGAGCCCAGACACTGGGACGGAGCCCAGACACTGGGGCTGAGCCCAGACACTGGGTCTGAGCGCAGACACTGGGACTGAGCCCAGACACTGGGACTGTGCCCAGACACTGGGTCTGTGCCCAGACACTGGGACTGAGCCCAGACACTGGGACTGAGCCCAGACACTGGAGCTGAGCCCAGACACTGGGACTGAGCCCAGACACTGGGACTGTGCCCAGACACTGGGTCTGTGCCCAGACACTGGGACTGAGCCCAGACACTGGAGCTGAGCCCAGACACAGGAACTGTGCCCAGACACTGGGGCTGAGCCCAGACACTGGGACTGAGCCCAGACACTGGGACTGAGCCCAGACACTGGGACTGAGCCCAGACACTTGGTCTGTGCCCAGACACTGGGACTGAGCCCAGACACTGGGGCTGAGCCCAGACACTGGGACTGAGCCCAGACACTGGAGCTGAGCCCAGACACTGGGGCTGAGTCCAGACACTGGATCTGAGCCCAGACACTGGGACTGAGCCCAGACACTGGGGCAGAGCCCAGACACTGGGACTGAGCCCAGACACTGGGTCTGAGTCCAGACACTGGAACTGAGCCCAGACACTGGGACTGAGCCCAGACACTGGGACTGAGCCCAGACACTGGGGCTGAGCCCAGACACTGGGGCTGAGCCCCGACACTGGAACTGAGCCCAGACACTGGGGCTGAGCACAGACACTGGGACTGAGCCCAGACACTGGGACTGAGCCCAGACACTGGGGCTGAGCCCAGACACTGGAACTGAGCCCAGACACTGGGGCTGAGCCCAGACACTGGGACTGAGCCCAGACACTGGGACGGAGCCCAGACACTGGGGCTGTGCCCAGACACTGGGACTGAGTCCAGACACTGGGACTGTGCCCAGACACTGGGACTGAGCCCAGACACTGGGACTGAGCCCAGACACTGGAGCTGAGCCCAGACACTGGGACTGAGCCCAGACTCTGGAACTGAGCCCAGACACTGGGGCTGTGCCCAGACACTGGGACTGAGCCCAGACACTGGGACTGAGCCCAGACACTGGGACTGAGCACAGACACTGGGACGGAGCCCCGACACTGGGGCTGTGCCCAGACACTGGGACTGTGCCTAGACACTGGGACTGAGCCCAGACACTGGGACTGTGCCCAGACTCTGGAACTGAGCCCTGGCACTGGGGCTGAGCCCAGACACTGGGGCTGAGCCCAGACACTGGAGCTGCCCAATGCTGCTGCCCCCCGGGAGGGAAATGCGTTAAAGCCCGCTGTGTGGGTCTGAAGGGTCTCTCAGCTCACTGCCAACGCTCAGAATCTCTGGCATCACTCAGCGGCCCGGCTCCCTTACACTCCAGTGTAATCCAGCAGAACCCCTCCCCGATGGACTGTACCTGGGAACTGTCAGCACAATAAGGCTCCCATTATCACCCCCCCCCCACGAGTCCAAATGCTGGGAATCAGACCCCCCACCCCCCAGAGGCCTGGAATGTCTCTCAGTCACAGTCTCGTTCCTGTCAGTCTGAACACGAGCCTTTCCCTGGTGCTCTCGGGTCTGCCCCCCTCATTTCAATATAATCCCCTCCCACGGCATCTTCATCAGACACCCCAACCCCCCCATTCCCATCAGACACCCCAACCCCCTCATTCCCATCAGACAAACCCCCCTCATTCCCATCAGACAAACCCCCCCATTCCCATCAGACACCCCAACCCCCCCATTCCCATCAGACACCCCAACCCCCTCATTCCCATCAGACAAACCCCCCCATTCCCATCAGACAACCCTAACCCCCCCATTCCCATCAGACACCCCAACCCCCCATTCCCATCAGACATCCCCAACCCCCCCATTCCCATCAGACACCCCAACCCCCCCATTCCCATCAGACACCCCAATCCCCTCATTCCCATCAGACACCCCAAACCCCCATTCCCATCAGACACCCCAAACCCCCTCATTCCCATCAGACACCCCAAACCCCCCATTCCCATCAGACACCCCAATCCCCCTCATTCCCATCAGACACCCCAAACCCCCCATTCCCATCAGACACCCCAATCCCCTCATTCCCATCAGACACCCCAAACCCCCCCATTCCCATCAGACACCCCAATCCCCTCATTCCCATCAGACACCCCAATCCCCTCATTCCCATCAGACACCCCAAAGCCCCTCATTCCCATCAGACACCCCAACCCCCTCATTCCCATCAGACACCCCAAACCCCCCATTCCCATCAGACACCCCAAACCCCCCATTCCCATCAGACACCCCAATCCCCTCATTCCCATCAGACACCCCAAACCCCCCATTCCCATCAGACACCCCAATCCCCTCATTCCCATCAGACACCCCAAACCCCCCCATTCCCATCAGACACCCCAACCCCCTCACTCCCATCGGACAAACCCCCTCACTCCCATCAGACACCCCAACCCCCTCATTCCCATCAGATACCCCATTCTCGCCTCTTTGTCAGACAGGGACCTGGTTCATGGCCCTTTCTGATAGGTTGACGTTGAGCTGAAGTCTAATAAATGTGCAGCAGCCAATCACAATCCTGGAGACTGCACAGGGCCTCACTGCAGGCACCTCCTGATTGGTCCAGAGCATCAACCGGTTTCTGCCGATCCAAGATGGCGGCAGAGTGCCCAAACTCAGCTGCTCCAACCAGTTTTCTATTGTTTTGACGTTCAGTGCATGGATATAAAGATATAATTCTATTCCAATGCTATCTTAAGTTGTAAGAAAATCATGTGATAGCAGCACCATTTAAACCAATGGGACTGGAATCGCATTATAGCCGATGCACGTGGGGAAAGTTTGCAATCGGCAAATAATGGACAAAATTCTTCTATCACATTGAACTCAATTCGCATCGAAGAAGCACACTTTATTGAGAACCGACTGTACTCACCTTGTCCTGAGCATTGGCAGCGAGAGAGGACTCAGGGCACGAATCTTAGGTGGGCCCAGGGCGAAGGAGAGTGGGCCCAGGAGGAGAGTGGGCCCAGGGTGGAGGAGAGTGGGCCCACAGTCGAGGAGAGTGGGCCCAGGGAGGAGGAGAGTGGGTCCAGGGCGAAGGTGAGCAGGCCCAGGGTGAAGGAGAGTGGCCCAGGGCAGAGGAGAGTGGGCCCAGGGTGGAGGAGAGTGGGCCCAGGGAGGAGAAGAGTGGGCCCAGGGTGGAGGGAGAGTGGGCCCAGGGTGGAGGAAGAGTGGGCCCAGGGTGGAGGGAGAGGGGGCCCAGGGTGGAGGAAGAGTGGGCCCAGGGTGGAGGAGAGTGGGCCCAGGGTGGAGGAGAGTGGGCCCAGGGTGGAGAGAGAGTGGGCCCAGGGTGGAGAGAGAGTGGGCCCAGGGTGGAGGAAGAGTGGGCCCAGGGTGGAGGGAGAGTGGGCCCAGGGTGGAGGAAGAGTGGGCCCAGGGTGGAGGGAGAGTGGGCCCAGGGTGAAGGAGAGTGGGTCCAGGGCGAAGGTGAGCAGGCCCAGGGTGAAGGAGAGTGGCCCAGGGCAGAGGAGAGTGGGCCCAGGGAGGAGAAGAGTGGGCCCAGGGTGGAGAAGAGTGGGCCCAGGATGGAGGGAGAGTGGGCCCAGGGCAGAGGAGATAGGCCCAGGTTGGAGGAGAGTGGGTCCAGGGTGGGGGAGATAGGCTCAGGGCGGAGGGAGAGTAGGCTCAGGGCGGAGGGAGAGTAGGCTCAGGGCGGAGGGAGAGTAGGCCCAGGGCGGAGGGAGAGTGGGCCCAGGGCGGAGGGAGAGTGGGCCCAGGGCGGAGGGAGAGTGGGCCCAGGGAGGAGGAGAGTGGGTCCAGGGCGAAGGTGAGCAGGCCCAGGGTGAAGGAGAGTGGCCCAGGGCAGAGGAGAGTGGGCCCAGGGTGGAGGAGAGTGGGCCCAGGGAGGAGAAGAGTGGGCCCAGGGTGGAGGGAGAGTGGGCCCAGGGTGGAGGAAGAGTGGGCCCAGGGTGGAGGGAGAGGGGGCCCAGGGTGGAGGAAGAGTGGGCCCAGGGTGGAGGAGAGTGGGCCCAGGGTGGAGAGAGAGTGGGCCCAGGGTGGAGAGAGAGTGGGCCCAGGGTGGAGGAAGAGTGGGCCCAGGGTGGAGGGAGAGTGGGCCCAGGGTGGAGGAAGAGTGGGCCCAGGGTGGAGGGAGAGTGGGCCCAGGGTGGAGGGAGAGTGGGCCCAGGTTGGAGGAGAGTGGGTCCAGGGTGGGGGAGATAGGCTCAGGGCGGAGGGAGAGTAGGCTCAGGGCGGAGGGAGAGTAGGCTCAGGGCGGAGGGAGAGTAGGCCCAGGGCGGAGGGAGAGTGGGCCCAGGGCGGAGGGAGAGTGGGCCCAGGGCGGAGGGAGAGTGGGCCCAGGTTGGAGATGAGTGGGCCCAGGGCGGAGGGAGAGTGGGCCCAGGTTGGAGATGAGTTGTTCCAGGGTGGAGGAGAGTGGGCCCAGGAGGAGAGTGGGCCCAGGGTGGAGGAGATGGGCCCAGGGCGGAGGAGATGGGCCCAGGGCGGAGGAGAGTAGGCCCAGGTTGGAGATGAGTGGGTCCAGGGTGGAGGAGAGTGGGCCCAGGAGGAGAGTGGGCCCAGGGCGGAGGAGAGTGGGCCCAGGGCGGAGGAGATGGGCCCAGGTTGGAGGAGAGTAGGCCCAGGTTGGAGGAGAGTGGGCCCAGGGCGGAGGAGAGTGGGCCCAGGGCAGAGGAGAGTGGGCCCAGGGCGGAGGAGATAGGCCCAGGTTGGAGGAGAGTGGGCCCAGGAGGAGAGTGGGCCCAGGGCGGAGGAGATAGGCCCAGGTTGGAGGAGAGTGGGTCCAGGGTGGAGGAGAGTGGGCCCAGGAGGAGAGTGGGCCCCTACTTACTTTCCCAGAGCAAGGACAGGACCTGGAATCGGCGGCTGCTCCATTGGTGGAGGTGATGTTGACACCTGAGGGACACCAACCTCGATACAGCTTGTGTCTGGTGTCGATGGCAGCACTGACATCATTGACGGTGGTGAGCTGGCTCAGGACTGATGGACCCTCCTCATACTCTATCTTTGTTTTTCTTTGATTCCTTACTTTTAGACTATTCAAAATGGCGGCGTTTCAAAATGGCGCCGTTTCCGGGTGACCAATGAAAAGTTTTTGTTGTGCAGGTGTACCCCGTGATCCAAAAGGAGAGTGTTCCTATGAGACCTTTCACAGGCCGATACGGCGTAAAGTGAAGCAATTAGTTTTCTCATAAAAGTGAAAATGCTCCTCGGGTTTCTGTTGGTTCACGAAAACAGGTTCCAACGCAGGACTTTTGTAAAATTGAAGTGGTGTAAAGTGATTTTTCGAAAAGCAGGCGATGTCTGGATCTTGTTTTGGTCTTACTGGACAAAACACATGACAATAAACTCAAAATCCAGTCACATCAAGATGCCTCTGTGCCCCGATGTTGATGGTGTCACACTGCTGTTCAGAGAATCTCACACTGGGCCCATTGTCTATCACCCACCAGCCCATCCCGCACTCGGGAAGTGGGTACTTGAGGAAGCCGGGAGTTGTGACAGGGATCACCTGAGGGAGTGAACTTCCAACCCTTACCCCCCAGCTCTGGAGTCTATCCAGCTGTGCTCCAATACCGCGTCCAGACGGGGTTATCTCCACGGGGATCCAGCACAGACTCCCCGGGACAAGCTGATGTACTTTCCTGTGGGAGACATTGTCGAACTCCCGAGTGAATGCTGCTGGTTGGGAGATGCAGCGTGTGTTCGCAGGGTTTTCAATCCCACTGTGATCTGCAGCCACCCTCCCCCACCCCCCCCTCCCCCACCCCCCACAGCGCTATCTCCCAAGCCGTGCGGCCTACCAATCAGGCCTGGGTGGTGATATCTCCAGGTGGCACCTCCCCATCGTCGGGCAGATCCACCCTCTGCACAATGGGCAATGGAAGGCCCTGGTTCCCCATCACAGGCACAGCTTGCAGTCTCCTAGGGGGGAGGTCTCAGGTCCCCATGTCTTCACCCTGCCCCCTCCTCTGGACCAGGCTTCCTACTGAGTTTAACCGTGGCAAATGCCTCCCTTCGAAAAATAAGGATCACAGATGAAGTAGCAGGAATGAGAAACTCCATGTCCTTTTTCAGATCTTTGATCTGGTCAACTGCATCACCCCCGCGCCCCCCCCCACCTCCCCCCCCGCACCCCAGCTGGATCCTGAGCTCAATTGATGCTCATCCTGCTGCTGGAAATGAGCCAAACAAGGCCATTTGGCCTATCGTGTCTGCTGCACCATAGCTAGGCCCACCCCACACAAGGAGACTTGACCAGGTGCCCCTTCCTCATTCAGCCACACGTCAGGATTTTGACAGTGCCGTCCATCCGTCCATGCGTCTGTGTGCTTGTGTGAGCGTGTGTGTGTGTGTGTGTGTGCGCAAGTGTGTGTGTGAGAGTTTGCGAGTGTGTGTGTGAGAGTGTGCGAGAGTGCGTGTGTGAATGTGTGTGGGTATGTGTGTGTGAGTGTGTGTGTGCGTGCGTGTGGGTATATGTGTGTGCGCGTGTGTGTGTGTGCATGTGTGTGGGTATGTGTGTGTGAGTGTGTGTGTGCATGTGTGAGTGTGTGTGTGCGTGCGGGTGTGTGTGCGAGTGTGTGAGTGTGTGTGTGCGTGTGGGTATGTGTGTGTGCGAGTGTGTTTGTGACTGTGAGAGTGTGTGCGTGTGCATGCGTCTGTGTGTGTGCGAGAGTGTGTGTGTGTCTGTGAGTGTGTGTGATTGTGTGTATATACCTGTGTGTGAGTGTGTCTGTGAGAATGTGTATGTGTGTCTCTGTGTGTGTGTGTCTGTGTGTGTTTGTATGTCTGTGAGAGTGTGTGTGTGCACGTGTGGGTGTGTGCATGTGTCTGTGACAGTGCATGTGAGTGTGTGTCTGTGTGTTTGTGTGTCTGTGTGTTTGTGCACGTGTGTGTGTCTCTGTGTAAGTGTGTGTTTGTGTGTCTATGTGCGTGTGTGCGTGCGGGTGTGTGTGCGAGTGTGTGAGTGTGTGTGTGCGTGTGGGTATGTGTGTGTGCGAGTGTGTTTGTGACTGTGAGAGTGTGTGCGTGTGCATGTGTGTCTGGAAGAATGTGTGTGTGTGTGTCTGTGTGTGTGTGTCTCGGTGAGTGTGTGTCTGTGTGTGCGTGTGTCTGTAAGAGTGTGTGCGTGTGAGTGTGTGAGTGTGTGTCTTTGTGTTTGTGTGGGTCTGTGTGTGAGTCTCGGAGTGTATGTCTGTGAGAGTGTGTGTGTGTGCACGTGTGAGTGTGTGCGTGTGTCTGTGACAGTGCATGTGAGTGTGTGTCTGTGTATGTGTCTGTGAGAGAGTGTGTGTGTCTGTGTGTTTGTGCACCTGTGTGTGTCTCTGTGTAAGTGTGTGTTTGTGTGTCTATGTGCGTGTGTGAGTGTGTGTTTGTGTGCGTGTGTCTGGAAGAATGTGTGTGTGTGTGTGTGTCTGTAAGAGTGTGTGTGTGTGTGAGTGTGTGTCTCTGTGTTTGTGTGGGTCTGTGTGTGTGAGTGTGTGTGTCTCGGAGTGTATGTCTGTGAGAGTGTGTGTGTGTGTGCACGTGTGAGTGTGTGCGTGTGTCTGTGACAGTGCATGTGAGTGTGTGTGTGTGTGTGTGTGTCTGTGAGTGTGTGTGTGTCTGTGTGTTTGTGCGCCTGTGTGTGTCTCTGTGTAAGTGTGTGTTTGTGTGTCTATGTGCGTGTGTGTGTGTTTGTGTGTCTATGTGCGTGTGTGTGTGTCTGTGTGTGTGTGTCTCGGTGAGTGTGTGTCTGTGTGTGCGTGTGTCTGTAAGAGTGTGTGTGTGTGAGTGTGTGTCTCTGTGTTTGTGTGGGTCTGTGTGTGTGAGTGTGTGTGTCTCGGAGTGTATGTCTGTGAGGGTGTGTGTGTGTGTGCACGTGTGAGTGTGTGCGTGTGTCTGTGACAGTGCATGTGAGTGTGTGTGTGTCTGTGAGTGTGTGTGTGTCTGTGTGTTTGTGCGCCTGTGTGTGTCTCTGTGTAAGTGTGTGTTTGTGTGTCTATGTGCGTGTGTGTGTGTTTGTGTGTCTATGTGCGTGTGTGTGTGTCTGTGTGTGTGTGTCTCGGTGAGTGTGTGTCTGTGTGTGCGTGTGTCTGTAAGAGTGTGTGTGTGTGAGTGTGTGTCTCTGTGTTTGTGTGGGTCTGTGTGTGTGAGTGTGTGTGTCTCGGAGTGTATGTCTGTGAGGGTGTGTGTGTGTGCACGTGTGAGTGTGTGCCTGTGTGAGTGTGTGCGTGTGTCTGTGACAGTGCATGTGTGTGTGTCTGTGTGTGTGTGTGTCTGTGAGTGTGTGTGTCTGTGTGTTTGTGCGCCTGTGTGTGTCTCTGTGTAAGTGTGTGTTTGTGTGTCTATGTGCGTGTGTGTTTGTGTGTCTATGTGCGTGTGTGTGTGTGTGTCTCGGTGAGTGTGTGTCTGTGTGTGCGTGTGTCTGTAAGAGTGTGTGCGTGTGAGTCTCTGTGTTTGTGTGGGTCTGTGTGTGTGAGTGAGTGTGTCTCGGAGTGTGTATCTGTGAGAGTGTGAGTGTGTGTGTGAGTGTGTGTGAGTGTGTGCCTGTGTGAGTGTGTGCCTGTGTGTGAGTGTGTGTCTGTGAGAGAGTGTGTGTGTCTGTGGGTTTGTGCACCTGTGTGTGTCTCTGTGTAAGTGTGTGTTTGTGTGTCTATGTGCGTGTGTGAGTGTGTGTGTGTGTGTGTGTGTCTGGAAGAATGTGTGTGTGTGTGTCTGTGCGTGTGAGTGTGTGTGTCTCGGAATGTATGTCTGTGAGAGTGTGTGTGTGTCTGTGACAGTGCATGTGAGTGTGTGTGTGTGTGTCTGTGAGTGTGTGTGTCTGTGTGTTTGTGCGCCTGTGTGTGTCTCTGTGTGTGTGTGCTTGTGTGTCTATGTGTGTGTGTGAGTGTGTGTGTGTGTGTCTGTGTGTGCGTGTGTCTGGAAGAATGTGTGTGTGTGTCTGTGTGTGTGTGTGTCTCGGTGAGTGTGTGTCTGTGTGTGCGTGTGTCTGTAAGAGTGTGTGAGTGTGTGTCTCTGTGTTTGTGTGGGTCTGTGTGTGTGAGTGTGTGTGTCTCGGAGTGTGTGTCTGTGAGAGTGTGAGTGTGTGCCTGTGTGAGTGTGTGTCTGTGTGTGAGTGTGTGTGTGTGTGTGTGTGTGTGGGTCGTGGCTCACTCTGCCACACAGCAGCCATCATTACCCGCCCCCCCCCCCTTCCCCCTCCGCCCCACTGTGACAGACCCCTGGACCTTGGGATCAAAAATGAGTCAAACAATTTCATCCTGTGATCCTGACAGAAATGTCAGCACTTTCCATCCTCCGGGCCTTCCACAGGCGTGAATTGACAGCTCCGCTGACAGTGGGCTAGCTCCGCTGACTGGATGGCTGCTTTCTAACGTCAGTGAGACCAACATTCCTACACTCGCTGAGCCTTTGCTCCTGATTCCAAAAAGGCAAGGAAGAACTGCTTGATGTAACTTCCATTTCTCCTCAACAGGGTGTTGCCACAATCAGTCTTTGTTCTGGTTTCTGATTTGGTTCACTCGGTTTCGGGAGTTTGAGCTCAGAAATCGAACCTCAGGCCCCCTCCCGCCCTGGCTGTTCATTCTCAGGTAAGGACACTCTCTGCGCTTGGCCTGAACTCAGCAATGGGAACGTTTCTTTTGATTCCCACACTTTGGATCGTTTTCCTCTCTGATCTGAAATACTTCCCTGAGCCCCAGCACTCTTCTCGTGACCTCTGGGGTTCCCTCTGTCCTTGCTTCAACACCTCTCCCCCCCCCCTCCTCTGTCACTGTGGCCCATTTACCTTCCTGAATCCATTCCAATCCAATCCTGTGACCAGCCTCACCCTGGCACTGCCCCTTATCCAACTGCCCCCACTCCTTTCTTCATGGGAGAGGAATTCACTCCACAATATAAGCAACAACAGTATTTGGGAGAAATGTCTTTACTTAGAATAGTTAGGGTTTGGAATGTTCTGCCTGGGAGAGTGGTGGAGTGGACAGGCAGGAGGCTGGAAGAACAATCCAAAAATGTGCGGGTTAGGTGAATTGGCCATGCTAAATTGCACGTAGTGTTAGGGGAATGGTCCTTCGGCGAGTCAGTGTGGACTTGTTGGGCCGAAGGGTCTGTTTCCACACTGTAAAGTAATCTATTCTAATCTAATCAAACACAGCAAGCCAGGCAGCATCAGGAGGTGGACATTTCAGGTTAAAAATTCTCACAACACCAGGTTATAGCCCAGGTTTAATTGGAAGCACTAGCTTTCGGAGCAATGCTTCTTCACCAGGTGGTTATGGAGTAGCACGGTGGCTCAGTGGTTAGCACCACGGACCCCAGGTTCAATTCCAGCCTCGGGCAGCTGTCCGTGTGGAGCTTGCACGTTGTCTGCATGGGGTACTCCGATTTTCTCCCACAATCCATGACATTTCAGGTGTAACCCTTCTTCAGAGCTGACTTCTCCACCTCCTGAAGCTGCCTGGCTTGCTGTCTTCCCCCAGCCTCCTGCCTGCCTACCTACTGGAGGATTCCAGCATCTGCAGTATTTTTTTGTCGTCTCTAGGAGAGTGGTGGAGCTGGGTATATAACTGAACTTGCTGAGCATAGACGGCTGTGGGAGACAGGGCTGCATAATGGGACTGGCTGAATGCCTCTTTTCAGAGCCAGTACAGATGCAATGGGTCGAACGGCCTGCTCCTGAGCTGTCAAATTCTGTGAGTGCACCTCATGGCCTCATAGCCCCCAGTCTGCTCTTCATATCAATGTCGTCAAGATGTCATCATGGGAAAACACAGGAGAGTGACACAAAGTCATGCCCAGTCACCAAGTGCAGGTACAATGGGCTGAATGGCCTCCTTCTCACTGTATGAATTTGGTTACTCCTCTCATTTAACAGGCAGTCCCTTCCTCAGTGTCCTCTTACCCAGTATCCCTGTGAAGCCAGTGTGTTCATGCTCATGGCTGGGCCAGCTCTATTGCCCCTTGAGAAGGTGATGGTCAGCTTGAACCGCTGCCCGAAGGAGGGAATCCCAGTGACAGCGGGGACTCTCCAACTTAATGGTGCTATATTGAAAAAGATCAGGGGTTACCGTTGGTGTCCTAGAATGTATTTCTTCCCCCAAAATATCAGCAAAGAAGGTTTATCTGCTCATAGTCTCATTCCTGTTTGTGGGATCTTGCTGTACGAGGCTTGGCTGCTGCACTTCTTCCATGGTAACAGTAATCATGTCAAAACACCCTGGATTGACTGTAAAGCTCTTTGGGATTAATTGTAAATAAGGAAAGGCGCTATAAAAATGCAACTATCCCTCATTTGACTTCCCAACTGGGGGGAAGCGGCGCCGCAGCAAACTGCCTGCCTCCCCAGCGCAGCTGCACCAATCGGAAGCCAGCAATGCATTCGGCCGGTGTTAGGGTTGGCCAATAAAGGCGTGGGGCGGGCGGTGACTGTCAGGTCATGAACCAATAGGCGACAGGAGGCTGAGCGCCTGATGTCCAATTGGCCAATGCCGTGGATATGCAAATAGACGGGAGACGCGCTCAACAAATCCCGAAAATATTTCCGCCGTTTTCTGAAAAAGCGGATCGTGAACAGTGAAATCTCCCGGTAAACCGCAGGTGCTTTTTCAAAGCTACCGAGTATGATCAACCGGCGAGATACAGCTACCTTGAATTAAAGGGGACAGAGCAGCAAGGACCAGCGAGCGAGGTGGGCTGCCCCGCCACTTTTTTTTTCAGCTGGAAATACTCAGCAATTTTTGGAAACGGGAGCCATTTAGGGCTCCCCTAGTGGTTGTGGTAAAGACAGACACGGGGCGGGGCTAGTGGGGGGGCGGGGCTCGCCTTGTTGTGGTGTAGACGGACTCAGGTCACCGGGGGAGGGGCTGGGCTACTGGGGGGGTGGGGCAGTGCTGGTGGGGGAGGGGCTGGGCTACTGGGGGGGTGGGGCAGTGCTGGTGGGGGAGGGGCTTCTGTTGTTGTAGTAGGTAAGACATACGCGGGGCAGGGTCATTGGGGGAGGGGCTACCGTTGTGGTTGTGGTAAAGCGAGACTCAGGGCCAGTGGGGGGCGGGGTAAGGAAAGTGGGGGGAGGGGCAGGGCCAGTGGGGGGAGGGGCTCCCCCATGGTTGTGGTGAAGACGGAGTAAAAAGTGAGGACTGCAGATGCTGGAGATCAGAGCTGAAAATGTGTTGCTGGAAAAGCGCAGCAGGTCAGGCAGCATCCAAGGAGAAGGAGATTCGACGTTTCGGGCATGAGCCCTTCTTCAGGAATGAGGAGAGGGTGCCAGGCAGGCTAAGATAAAAGGTAGGGAGGAGGGACTTGGGGAGGGGCGATGGAGATGCGATAGGTGGAAGGAGGTCAAGGTGAGGGTGATAGGCCGGAGTGGGGTGGGGGCGGAGAGGTCAGGAAGAGGATTGCAGGTTAGGAGGGCGGTGCTGAGTTGAGGGAACCGACTGAGACAAGGTGGGGGGGAGGGGAGATGAGGAAACTGGAGAAATCTGAGTTCATCCCTTGTGGTTGGAGGGTTCCCAGGCGGAAGATGAGGCGCTCCTCCTCCAGCCGTCGTGTTGTTATGTTCTGCCGGTGGAGGAGTCCAAGGACCTGCATGTCTTCGGTGGAGTGGGAGGGAGAGTTAAAGTGTTGAGCCACGGGGTGGTTGGGTTGGTTGGTCCGGGTGTCCCAGAGGTGTTCCCTGAAGCGTTCTGCAAGTAAGCGGCCCGTCTCCCCAATATAGAGGAGGCCACATCGGGTGCAGCGGATGCAATAGATGATATGTGTGGAGGTGCAGGTGAATTTGTGGCGGATATGGAAGGATCCCTTGGGGCCTTGGAGGGAAGTGAGGGAGGAGGTGTGGGTGCAAGTTTTACATTTCCTGCGGTTGCAGGGGAAGGTGCGGGAGTGGAGGTTGGGTTGGTGGGGGGTGTGGACCTGACGAGGGAGTCACGAAGGGAGTGGTCTTTGCGGAACGCTGATAGGGGAGGGGAGGGAAATATATCCCTGGTGGTGGGGTCCGTTTGGAGGTGGCGGAAATGACGGCGGATGATACGCTGTATATGGAGGTTGGTGGGGTGGTAGGTGAGAACCAGTGGGGTTCTGTCTTGGTGGCGGTTGGAGGGGCGGGGCTCAAGGGCGGAGGAGCGGGAAGTGGAGGAGATGCGGTGGAGGGCATCATCGATCACGTCTGGGGAGAATCTGCGGTCTTTGAAGAAGGAGGCCATCTGGGCTGTGCGGTATTGGAACTGGTCCTCCTGGGAGCAGATGCGGCGGAGACCAAGGAATTGGGAATATGGGATGGAGTTTTTACAGGGGGCAGGGTGGGAGGAGGTGTAGTCCAGGTAGCTGTGGGAGTCCGTTGGTTTATAGTAGATGTCTGTGTTGAGTCGGTCGCCTGAGTTAGAAATGAAAAGGTCTAGGAAGGGGAGGGAGGAGTCTGAGACAGTCCAGGTGAATTTGAGGTCGGAATGGAAGGTGTTGGTAAAGTTGATGAACTGTTCGACCTCCTCGTGGGAGCACGAGGCAGCGCCGATACAGTCATCGATGTAGCGGAGGAAAAGGTGGGGGGTGGTGCCAGTGTAGTTGCGGAAGATGGACTGTTCCACATATCCTACGAAGAGACAGGCATAGCTGGGGCCCATGCGGGTGCCCATGTCAACTCCTTTAGTTTGGAGGAAGTGGGAGGATTGGAAAGAGAAGTTGTTCAGGGTGAGGACCAGGGTTCAGTCAGTCGAAGGAGGGTGTCAGTGGAAGGGTACTGGTTGGTGCGGCGGGAAAGGAAGAAGCGGAGGGCTTTGAGTCCTTCGTGATGGGGGATGGAGGTGTACAGGGACTGGATGTCCATGGTGAAGATAAGGCATTGGGGACCGGGGAAGCGAAAATCCTGGAGGAGGTGGAGGGCGTGGGTGGTGTCCCGAACGTAGGTGGGGAGTTCTTGGACTAAAGGGGACAGGACCGTGTCGAGGTATGCAGAGATGAGTTCGGTGGGGCAGGAGCAGGCTGAGCCAATGGGTCGGCCGGGGCAGGCAGGTTTGTGGATTTTGGGCAGGAGGTAGAAACGGGCGGTGCGGGGTTGTGGGACTATGAGGTTGGAGGCGGTGGATGGGAGATCCCCTGAGGTGATGAGGTTATGGATGGTCTGGGAGATGATGGTTTGGTGGTGGGAGGTGGGGTCGTGGTCAAGGGGGCGATAAGAGGAGGTGTCCGCGAGCTGGCGTTTGGCTTCAGCGGTATAAAGGTCGGTGCGCCAAACTACCACCGCGCCTCCCTTGTCTGCGGGTTTGATGGTGAGGTTGGGATTGGAGTGGAGGGCTGCACGTTCTGAGGGTGAGAGGTTGGAGTGAGTGAGAGGGGTGGACAGGTTGAGTCGGTTAATGTCGCGGCGGCAGTTGGCTATAAAGAGGTCGAGGGCGGGTAGGAGGCCAGCACGGGGTGTCCAGGTGGATGGGGTGTGTTGGAGGTGGGAGAAGGGGTCGTCAGAGGGTGGGCGGGAGTCTTGGTTGTGAAAGTAGGCACGGAGGCGAAGGCGGCGGAAGAATTGTTCAATATCTCGCCGCGTGTTGAACTCATTGATTCGAGGGCGTAGGGGAATGAAGGTGAGGCCTCTGCTGAGGATTGATCTTTCATCCTCAGAGTGGGGGAGGTCTGGAGGGATGGTGAAAATCCGGCATGGCTGGGAGCTAGGACCTGGTGTGGGACTGGAGCTGGGAGTGGGGGCGGGGACAGAGATCGATGTAGGGGCAGAGTTAGACGTGGTGACGTTGCTTGGTGTGGGGGCGGGGTCAAGCGTGGGGGCGGGGTCATACGTCGTGACGGAAATAAGCGTGGGGGCGGGGTTATGCGTGGTGACGAAAGTTGGCGTGGGGGCGGGGTTATGCGTGGTGACGAAAGTCGGCGTGGGGGCGGGGTTATGCGTGGTGACGAAAGTCGGCGTGGGGGCGGGGTTATGCGTGGTGACGAAGGTTTGCGTGAGGGCGGGGTTACGTGTAGTGACGAAAGACGGCGTGGGGGCGGAGAAACCTGAGGCGTTGTGGTCCTGCAGGTTAGTGATGTCAGTGGGGGCGGAAGTGGCTGCGGCGACGGAAGAACCGCAGTCATTCCCGGCAGCCGCGGGGGTCGCGAGTCCATCGGCGATCGTGGAAGTGGTTGTCTGTGCGGTGATCGCCGGGGCGGCCGCCTGGGCGGCGATCGCGGAGGCTCCGAGGTCGGTGGGGGCGGAAGTGACGTCACGGTCGGCAGCGGCCGTTGGTGCCGTGGGCGCTGTAGCGTAAAGATGGAGTAAGGCCAGTGGGGGGAGGGGCAGGGCTAGAGGGGATGGGGCTCCCCATGTTGTTGTGGTAAAAACTGACTCAGGGCCAATGGGGGGAGGGGCAGGGCCAGTGGGGGAGGGGCCCCATTGTTGTTGTTGTAAAGACAGACATGGGGCTAGTGGGGGGAGGGGCAGGGCCAGTGGGGGGAGGGGCCCCATTGTTGTTGTTGTAAAGACAGACATGGGGCTAGTGGGGGGAGGGGCAGGGCCAGTGGGGGGAGGGGCCCCATTGTTGTTGTTGTAAAGACAGACATGGGGCTAGTGGGGGGAGGGGCAGGGCCAGTTGGGGGGGGGGCCATTGTTGTTGTAGTAAAGACAGACTCAGGGACACTGGGGGGGAGGGACCTGGCTGTTTGTTCAGGGGGGCTAGGAGTGAGGGCCTATGGCTATTGTAGAAGTTAGTGTTTGTCCAGGGCATTGCGTCCAGCAGCTGGTCACGCTGGGGCTGTACAGAACAGTGGTCAGGCCACTTTTACAATAGTGTGTGTGTCTCCCTCTTTACAGGAGGGATTTGAAACTTGACAGGGTTCAGAAAAGATTGTAGCAAGGATGTTGGAAGTGAAGAATCGCACAACACCGAGGTTATAGTCCAACAGAGCTGAAAATGTGTTGCTGGAAAAGCTCAGCAGGTCAGGCAGCATCCAAGGAGCAGGAGAGTTGACGTTTCGGGCATGAGCCCTTCTTCAGGAAGGGCTCCAGCATCATCAGTCCTCACTTTCTCCTTACAGTCCAACAGGTTTATTTGGAAGCACGAGCTTTCGGAGCGACGCTCCTTCACCAGGTGGATGTGGAGAATAAGATTGTAAAATTCTCCACAACCACCTGATGGAGGAGCAGCGCTCCGAAAGTTAGTGCTTCCAAATAAACCTGTCGGACTATACCCTGGTGTTGTGTGATTTCTAATTTCCCTGTTAGCCAGGCTCAGGCCACCTTTTCCCGTTTTATTTTCGTGCCGGGCTGGAATGAGCAATTGTTGCCGCCCCTCCATCGGCTAATCCCGGTCACCTCCAACTTCCCATCACCGGCTCACTCTTCATCCCGTCACCTTGAGTTAGATTCAGCATCCAGTCTTACAGTCGACCATTTTACTATCCAGCAAATTGAGGAATTCTGTCAGATTATGGTCACTCTTCCCCAGGGAGCCTTGGCAATTATTCCTTCCTCATTACACAATGTCCAGTCTAAGCTGGGGAGGCAATGTCCGAGTGTCCGAGTGGCATTATCGCTCGACTCCAGAGACCCAAGTGGTGTTCTGGGGGCCCGGCTTCAAATCTCGCCACGGCAGACAGTGGAGTTTGAAGTTATTGATGAAGTCTTGAATGAAGAGTCTAATGATGACCATGAATCTCTTGTCAAAATAACCCAGAGAAAGGGAGGTCTGGAGATCAGAGTCGAGCGTGTGGCACTGGAAAAGCACAGCAGGTCAGGCAGCCTCCGAGGAGCAGGAGAGTCAACGTTTCAGGCATCAGCGCTTCATCAGAAAAACCCATCTTATTCAATACTGTCCTTGAGGGAAGGGAACTACCATCTGACTGTCATGATTTGGACTGGGGTGTACAAAGTTAAAAATCACACAACACCAGGTTATAGTCCAACAGGTTTATTTGGAAGCACTAGCTTTCGGAGCGCTGCTCCTCTATCAGGTGATTGTGGAGTACACAATTGTAAGACATAATGTGTAGCAAAAGTTTACAGTGTGATGTAATTCAAATCATACATCGAAAAAGACCTGGATTGTGTGTTAAGTCTCTCATCTTTTAGAATGAGCATGTTGGTTTCAGTTCTTTCATTTGTAAATTACAAAACTTTCTTAAAGTTACATTCTCAAGTGAGAGAGGATCTGTGTGAGTGTATGGGTCTGTAGGGATGTGTCAGAGTGTGAGAGAGAGAGTGTGTAGTGCAGGGAGTCACCTGTAGTCTGTGCCACAATGGTCGGACTGATTCTAATCTAAAAAAGGGATTTACAGAATCTTACATGGATTCATGCAGATTTTGAACAAAATTAAATGCAATTCTGCATGTACAAATTTACCCCACAAACTTGTGTGTGTGTGCAGGGGTTGGAGTGTGAGTGCCTGTGAGAGAGTGTGTGTGTGAGTGTGAGCAGATGAGAGAGGGTGTGTGTGTGTGTGTGTGTGTGTGTGTGTGTGTGTGTGTGTGTGTGTGTGTGTGTGTGTGTGTGTGTGTGTGTGTGTGAGCAGATGAGAACGGGTGTGTGTGTGTGTGTGTGCAGATGAGAGAGGGCGTGTGTGTGTGTGCAGATGAGAGAGGGTGTGTGTGTGTGTGTGTGAGCAGATGAGAGAGGGCGTGTGTGTGTGAGCAGATGAGAGAGGGTGTGTGCATGTGCGTGTGTGTGTGAGTGTGAGCAGATGAGAGAGTGTGTGCGTGTGTGTATGTGAGTGTGAGCAGATGACAGGGGGTGTGTGTGTGAGTGTGAGCAGATGACAGAGGGTGTGTGTGTGTGAGAGAGCAGATGAGAACGGGTGTGTGTGTGTGTGTGTGCAGATGAGAGAGGGCGTGTGTGTGTGTGTGTGTGTGAGCAGATGGGAGAGGGCGTGTGTGTGTGTGTGTGTGTGTGTGAGCAGATGAGAGAGGGTGTGTGCGTGTGTGTGTGAGTGTGAGCAGATGAGAGAGTGTGTGCGTGTGTGTATGTGAGTGTGAGCAGATGACAGGGTGTGTGTGTGTGAGTGTGAGCAGATGACAGAGGGTGTGTGTGTATGTGAGTGTGAGCAGATGACAGAGGGTGTGAGTGTGAGCAGATGACAGAGGGTGTGTGTGCACGTGTGTGTGTGAGCAGATGACAGAGGGTGTGTGTGTGTGTGAGTGTGTGTGTGAGTGTGAGTGTGAGCAGATGACAGAGGGTGTGTGTGTGTGTGAGTGTGAGCAGATGACAGAGGGTGTGTGTGTGTATAGTGGGGTCACCTGGTTGAGGCCCACCCTATGAGTACTGAACTTAGCTATCAGCCTCTGCTTAGCCACTCTGCATTGCTGTCTGTCCCGAAGTCTGCCTTGGAGGATGGTCACCCGAAGGTCTGAAGTCGAATGTCCTGGACCACTGAAGTGTTCACGGACTGGGAGGGAACCCTCCAGGCTGGTGATTGTTATGCGGTGCCCATTCATCCATTGCCATAGCCTCTGCTCGGACTCATCCATGTACCATGCCTCGGGGCATCCTTCCCTGCAGTGTATGAGATAGACAACGTTGGCTGAGTCACATGAGTACCTGCTACATACAGGGTAAATAAACAAGGTTTTTTCCCTGGGGTGGGGGAGTCCAGAACTAGAGGGCATAGATTTAAGGTGAGAGGGGAAAGATATAAAAGAGACCTAAGGGGCAACGTTTTCACACAGAGGGTGGTACATGTATGGAATGAGCTGCCAGAGGAAGTGGTGGAGGCTGGTACAATTACAACATTTAAAACGCATTGGATGTGTATATGAATAGGAAGGGTTTGAAGGGATATGGGCCAAGTGCTGGCAAATGGGACTAGATTGGGTTGGGATATCTGGCCTTTTGGCTCGGAATATGTGTAGTTCCTGAGGACCAGAGGAAGAGATTCTGCTGGAGAGCTGCAGGTTTGACGCTGCGGGCGTGTGCTGAAAGGGGAGATACCACGGGGGTCGTGTTGTGAGTCGTCGGAGCTGCTGGAGACCATCGCTGGATCGTGATTGGACATTGGAGGATCGTTTGGTTGTGCTGACCTGCTCTTGGTGGATCTTTATGCTGGCTTCGGCCTAACGCCAATTCAGGTATCAGCCAACCTCAGAGCTATGGCCTCCTTGTCACCGACGTCATGTACAGGAATGTTCCCCTAAGACTGATTAATGTGTACGCCCCAGTGGGTAAGAGTGAACGGTTGGCCGTCCTGCAGCAGCTTCCACTGTTGCTGGCTACGTCCAGGCCGGTCATTCTGGCCGGAGACTTCAACTGTATCATTGATGCAGATGGACGACCCCGCGGGGGGGACAGTAAACTGGACGCCACGTCCAGAGCCCTGATGGACATGGTCAAAGATGCCAAGCTGCACGACGTCTTCAGCACCCCTGCAGACGGAGCGCAGCGTAGATACACCTGGTCACGGGCAGACGGGTCTATCCGCTCAAGGATAGATTCCCTGTTTGTGTCCCGACCGCTCTCGGTCAGATCCACCGCGTCAAGCCGGTGTTCTTCTCTGACCACTGCCTCCTGCTGGCCGAGTGTCACCTACAGGACGAGCAGCGGGAGGGTAAGGGAACGTGGAAGCTGAACACTAAGCTGTTGACCCCGGGAAATATCGAGGAGCTCAAGAGGGACTACGCAGGTTGGAGAACCGTGAAGGCCCTCTTTGAGTCTCCAGCAGACTGGTGGGAAACAGTTAAAGGGAACATCAAGAGGTTCTTCATCCTCAAAGGTGTTCAGGAGGCGAGAGAGAGGCGGGGAAAACTGTCCCAGCTCCAGGAAAGTATGCAGAACCTGCTCCTGCTGCAGACGATGGGGGTCGATGTCACGGAGGACCTCAAGGAGGTGAAGGGCCAGCAAGCCTCGCTCTTTGCCTCGGAGGCCTCCAAGATAATCTTCCGGTCCAGGGTCCGCTCGGTGGAGCAGGACGAGACGTGCTCACATTTCTTCTTCCAGAAGGTGCACAAAGAGAGCTCTGTGCTCAGCAGCCTGAAGGAAGAAGACGGCTCGACAACGTCATCTCAGGCTGATGTCATGAGGAGCAGTAAATCCTTCTACGCCAGTCTGTATGACACGAAGCCGACCGACAGCGCGGCCTCCCAGTTGTTCCTGTCCTCTATCACGGAGGTCTTAGACGACAGAACACGCGAGAGGCTGGACCAGCCGCTATCTCTGGACGAGCTGACCAAGGCCCTTGAGTCCTTCGAAAAGAATAAAACTCCCGGAAGCGACGGCTTACCGGTCGAGCTCTATTCCGCTCTGTGGGACTTGATTGGCCAGGACCTGCTGGAGTTGTATGTCAGTTTGCTTCGGGCAGGTACCATGAGTGAATCCATGAGGAAAGGCATCATCACCCTCATCTACAAGCAGAAGGGGGAGAGGGAGGAACTCAAAAATTGGAGACCAATCTCACTGTTGAATGCGGATGACAAAATGCTGTCAAAGGTCATCGCCAACCGGGTCAGGTCTGCTCTGGGATTGGTGATTCACCCTGACCAAACCTGTGCTGTGCCGGGCAGGAAGATCGCTGATATCAGGAGGTGGTTGGGAAAGAGTACTTGTTGAAAGCCTGGTGTCAGCACGGTGGCTCAGTGGTTAGCACTGCTCCCTCCCAGTGCCAGGGACTCAGGTTCGATTCCACCTTTGGGTGACTGTCTGTGTGGGTTTCCTCCCATGATCCAAAGCTGTGCAGGTCCGGTGGATTGGCCAGGCTAAATTGCCTGTAGTATTAGGTGCATTAGTCAGAGGGAAATGGGTCTGGGGTGGGTTACTCTTCGGAGGGCTGGTGTGGACTTGATGGACTGAAGGGCCTGTTTCCAAACTGTTGGGAATCTAATCTAATCAAAATGTAAGCTCTTTATTCAAGAATGGAGGGAGGCAGGAAACGAGAAACTGTGGGCCAGTTAGCTTGAGGGCTGGCATGGACGAAGTGTGAGAATTGATCATTAAGAAGGTTATTATGGGACATAAAAGGCAGAAGAGGACTGGGTGGCCACCAGGGAGAGCACTGATCCTGTTCCTTATATTCTCATGGTCTTATGTGAGAGTTGAGAATGGGGCTACAGAGATGGGGTGAGCGGGAGGGTTTCCTTGGACATTGGGCACAGTGCTGAACGAGATGGGGCCAGGCCAAACTGAACGCATTGGAGCTGAGCAGGACTGGACCTGAGGTGGGTCTGTGGAGGTGGGTTCTCCAGTGCAGTTCGGGATGGGTTCAACTAAAATGGCAGGGACTGGAGGGAAACAAGAGGGAATAAAATGGGAAATAGGAAAAGCGACAGGCAGAGAAATCAAGACAGAGAATCAAACAGCGCCTCAGTGCAGAATAACATCAACATCAGACCGTTACAAGATAGAGGAGCAGAATATGGCCAATCGGCCCATCAAGGTGACAGTAAGGACCGCAGATGCTGGAGATCAGAGTCACGATTAAAGTGGTGCTGGAAAAGCGCAGCAGGTCAGGCAGCATCCGAGGAGAAGGAGAGTCGACGTTTCGGGCATTAGCCCTTCATCAGGAATTCGGCCCATCGAGTGTGCTATGCCATTCGATCATGGATGATAGATTTCTTAACTCTATACAAGCCTTGCTGGTTCGAGGGGGTGGTTCATGTAGCAGTGAGGAAGGATATTAACTCCGATAAAATGTCTCGGTGGCGTTTTAGAAATAGTGAAGAGTATGAAATGATAGACTCGCAAACTGTAATGGTACCTGTTGGTGAAGGCATTGAACAGGAACTGAGAGACTTCAGCACTAAGGGGACATCTGTAATTACCGGTTACCTTAATCTACATAGATTGGGCAAATCAAGTTTGTGACAATACCATAGGGGAGGGACGTCTGGACTGTGCACAGGATGGTATTCTGGATCAGTGCACTGAGGAACCGACGAGAGAACAGGCCATCTGTCTGATTCGTTCATGGTGTTGGGGGCGGAATGATTTCCAGCGTCAAGGAGTTTATTGAAAAGGAGAAAAAGGAGAACGAGAAGGAGAAGAAGAAGAACGTGGAGGACGGAGGTGAAAGCTTTGTGTTCTGGGCCTAGCTTTGGAGCTGAAGTGGGGCCCACTCCCACCGCTGGTCTCTGGGACCCCGCCCGGGTCTGCCTCCACCACCGCTGCCTGGGATTCGCCTGAGGCCCATTCCCACAACCTCCACCACTGCTGCGACCTGCGGCCCACCCCCACCGCTGCTGCCTGGGACTTGCCTAGGAGTCCCTCCCCAACAGGTGTGCCTCTACTGTCGAGACCGAGGGCCTGCCTGGGACTCGCTCGAGGCCCCTTCCCACAGCCTACACCTCTGCTGCGACCTGAGGCCCACCTCCACCGCCGCTGCCTAGGAGTCCCTCCCCAACAGGTCTGCCTGCACCAGCCGAGACCGAGGGCCTGCCTGGGACTTGCCAGAGGCCTGCTTCAACTGCTGCTGTCACCTGAGGCCTGCCTCCACCACCGCAGCCTGGGACTTGCCTGAGGCCACTACCCACAACCTCCACCACTGCTGCGACCTGTGGCCCACCTCCACTGCTGCTGCCCAGGACTCAATTTTGGGGCTGCCTGGGACTTGTCTTGGGGACCCTCCCCAACAGGCCTGCCCCCAACACTGCAATTGAGGGCCTGCCGAGGACTTGCCTGAGGCCTGCCCCCACCACTGCTGCCTAGGACTCGCCTCGGGCACCTCCCCAAGAACTCTGCCGCTACTACTGCCAGAGGCCCACCTCCACCGCTGCTGCCGGGGGCCGACGGAGTATGGCGAGCCCGAAGGTCGCAGGGCCCAGCCGGACCTACACCGAGGTAGCCGCTGCCTTAGGCTCGGCTGTCCCAACCCCGGCCGCAACCGCATCCCCCTTCAGGCACCTGACCAAACGCCTGGGGGTAAAGGCCTATCCCCATCCCAACATGACAATCGAGGCCTGCAGTAAGGCCATGGCTAGTGTGGTCGGCCCACTGGCCATCATCGCTGGGGCCCACATGTACAGGAAGGCCGTGTTCTTCCTTAAAAAAAAGAAGAAAAAAAAGTTGAAATTATGCCAGTGGGAAGAAACATTCGGAAAATCCAGGAAGCTCTTCCCCAAAACAAAGGGAAAACATACATTTTGATACATTTGTTTCAGTCCGCCTTTAGTAATTCCAAACCAAAAAAAAATTAAATAATGCTGTACAGTTCTGTGTGAAACTAAGCTCACTGTTCAATAATTTCAGTCTGAGTCCAATTCTGAATAAATACGGTCTTGCAAGCTCAGGTGACCATAAAGTAGGCACACTTCTGAATGTTATATTGCACATTTATACAGTTTTCTATGTACCTCCCCTTTTAGCTCATATGTGACAGTCGTATTGCTCTGTGCAGCTGCTAATGAGGTTAGCACTGCTGCCTCACAGCGCCTGAGACCCGGGTTCAATTCCCGCCTCAGGCGACTGACTGGAGTTTGCACGTTCTCCCCGTGTCTGTGTGGGTTTCCTCCGGGTGCTCCGGTTTCCTCCCACAGTCCAAAGATGTGCGGGTCAGGTGAATTGGCCATGCTAAATTGCCCGTAGTGTTAGGTAAGGGGTAAATGTAGGGGTATGGGTGGGTTGCGCTTCGGCGGGTCGGTGTGGATTTGTTGGGCCGAAGGGCCTGTTTCCACACTGTAAGTAATCTAATCTGTCTGTGGCCTGTTGTTGGCGTGCAAACCCACCCCTCCCCTCCCTGATAGCTGGGTCTTATTACTTTTGCTGATGCAACGCTGGGTCTTATTTGGTTACCTTGTTCATTCTAACTCCCTATGTGCGTGACAATTGCAACGGCCATGTCAACACACCTGTGTTCTACCAGTCGACCACCTCCCTTTTCAGTTAGTTATTACTTGGTATACGACCTCGTGATTCTGCTTTGCGATTGCTGCAGAAGCAAGATGCAGCTACTTGTAGGTGTTTGTGCAGGCATATCTAGCTTAACATACACCCCCCACCCCCCCCACCCCCTCCCGTGATTCAGCCTTGTGATATTTGCAGAAGCATCAACATTTACAAGCGCCTCTCACAGTTCTGATTAAGCTAGTCGTATGACTGCACATCCCGAGGTGGACAGGCTTGTGATCAATCCCCGGTCCTTCACGGTCTCAGGGGGTTTCCCAGACTCTATTACCACCCCCCCTTCCTGGAGCTAGTCACAAAGGACACTGTATTCAGGTACATTCCTTCCCAGGCAGTCACCAGCCGCACCATGTTAACTGCCAATTCATTGGGTATTTTTCCAAGCACTTCAGGATTTTGCTCAGATGGGCCGAGAAGTGGCAGATACAGTCTCATTCAGATAGATGTGAGGTGCTGCATTTTGGAAAGGCAAATCAGGGCATGGCTTAATGGGAAGGTCCTGGGGAGATTTGCTGAACAAAGCGACCTTGGAGTGCAGGTTCATAGCTCCTTGAAAGTGGAGTCACCGTTAGATAGGATAGTGAAGGCAGCGTTTGGTATGCTTTCCTTTATTGGTCAGAGTATTGATTACAGGAGTTGGGAGGTCATGTTGCGGCTGTACTGGTCATGTTAGGCCACTGTCGGAATATTGCGTGCAATTCTGGTCTCCTTCCTATCAGAAAGATGTTGTGAAACTTGAAAGGGTTCAGAAAAGATCTACAAGGATGTTACTGATGAAGGAGTGTTGCTGTGAAAGCTAGTGCTTCCAAATAAACCTATTGGACTATAACCTGGTGTTGTGTGATTTTTAACCAGGGTTGAAGGGTTTGAGCTATAGGGAAAGGCTGAACAGGCTGGGGCTGTTTTCCCTGGAATGTCAGAGGCTGAGGGAGTGGCCTTCTAGAGGTTTATAAAATCATGAGGGCCATGCATGGGGTAAATAGACATGGTCTTTTCCCTGGGGTGGGGGAGTCCAGGCATAGGTTTAGGGTGAGAGGGGAAAGATATGAAAGAGACCTAAGGGGCAACTTTTTCACACAGAGGGTGGTACGTGTATGGAATGAGCTGCCAGAGGAAGTGGTGGAGGCTGGTACAATTGCAACATTTAAGAGGCATTTGGATGGGTATATGAATAGGAAGGGTTTGGAGGGATATGGGCCGGGTGCTGGCAGGTGGGACTAGATTGGGTTGGGATATCTGGTCGGCATGGACGGGTTGGACCGAAGGGTCTGTTTCCGTGATGTACATCTCGATGACTCAATGACTTTTAAAATTCTGTTACACAGTTTATATTCCTTATTAACCTCATTACAGGAAGGACAAAAGGATATTTCCAATAAAGATCACACCTAATGTTTGAATTCTTTAGCTAATGAGTTGTGAGCCAGTTTCTTTCTCAACTGACCTTGGAATGTCAAACAGCCACAGTCCCTCTATCTTGTAACTGCAGCTATAATTTCTTTTCTCCATATGCTCTCAGTGGCAATTTTGTACACGTGTGTAAATCTATAACTAATTCTGACTTGACATTATGATTATTTGAAGAAGCTTAACTAAAATGTACTATTGTAACAAATTGACTAATGAAAGATTCACTAATTAAATTCTGATGTGAGATGTTCTTATTGATATCTCCTGTGTAAGCAACTACAGTCGCATGATAAGTCGACTGTACCTATCTCAGTTCTGTTAGTTTGAGCCCACAGAGACTACATTGTTCGAACTTATGCAGATTATATGAAGTAAATATTTTCCCAAAATTCCTCAGTCTACTGTCAGCCATTTTGTTACTGCTTTTGCCACAGGCAGCGGTCAGCCATTTTGTGCTCTCAGTCCAGGCAACCCTAACACCACGATGTGGTCATCGTTGGCTCTACCAATATTTATTGCCCATCTCTAATTGCCCATAGGTCAGTTAAGGGTCAACCATGCTGCAGTGGATCTGGAGTTACATGTATACTTCACTAGCACCTGATGAAGGAGCATCGCTCCGAAAGCGAGTGCTTCCAAGTAAACCCTTTGGACTATAACCTGGTGTTGTGTGATTTTTAACTCTGTACACCCCAGTCCAACAGCGGCATCTCCAAATCATGACAGTCAGATGGTAGTTCCCTTCCCTCAAGGACATTAATGAACAAGATGGGTTTTTCTGATGAAGGGCTTATGCCCAAAACGTTGACTCTCCTGCTCCTCGGAGGCTGCCTGACCTGCTGTGCTTTTCCAGTGCCACACTCTCGATTCTGATCTCCAGACCTCCCTTTCTCTGGGTTATTTTGACAAGAGATTCATGGTCATCATTAGACTCTTCATTCAAGACTTCATCATTAACTTCAAACTCCACTGTCTGCCGTGGCGAGATTTGAAGCCGGGCCCCCAGAACACCACTTGGGTCTCTGGAGTCGAGCGATAATGCCACTCGGACACTCGGACATTGCCTCCCCAGCTTAGACTGGACATTGTGTAATGAGGAAGGAATAATTGCCAAGGCTCCCTGGGGAAGAGTGACCATAATCTGACAGAATTCCTCAATTTGCTGGATAGTAAAATGGTCGACTGTAAGACTGGATGCTGAATCTAACTCAAGGTGATGGGATGAAGAGTGAGCCGGTGATGGGAAGTTGGAGGTGACCGGGATTAGCCGATGGAGGGGCGGCAACAATTGCTCATTCCAGCCCGGCACGAAAATAAAATGGGAAAAGGTGGCCTGAGCCTGGCTAACAGGGAAATTAGAAATCACACAACACCAGGGTATAGTCCGACAGGTTTATTTGGAAGCACTAACTTTCGGAGCGCTGCTCCTCCATCAGGTGATTGTGGAGAATTTTACAATCTTATTCTCCACATCCACCTGGTGAAGGAGCGTCGCTCCGAAAGCTAGTGCTTCCAAATAAACCTGCTGGACTATAACCTGGTGTTGTGTGATTTTTAACTTTGTACACCCCAGCCCAACACCGGCTCCTCCAGATTAGAGTCAGCAATGAATCCAAGCGAAGATAAGCAATAGGGTCTGAGGATTTGGAGATTCCAACAAAAAACAACAAAAGGATTGAGTAAGATGGTGTGCATAGAGTGTGAGAGTAAATTTGCTAGGAATATACATGGGCCTCTTCCAGTCAGAAACAGGGAAAGTTATAATGGGGAGGAACACAATGGCAGACCCAATTCAATACTCAACACATATTTTGATTCTGTCTTCACAAAAGAAGACACCAATAATGACCCAAAAATATCAGGTCTAAAGTGAGGTAAAAACAATGACTGCAGAGGCTGGAAACCAGATTCTAGATCAGTGGTGCTGGAAGAGCACAGCAGTTCAGGCAGCATCCAACGAGCAGTAAAATTGACGTTTCGGGCAAAAGCCCTTCATCAGGAATAAAGGCAGAGAGCCTGAAGGGTGGAGAGATAAACTAGAGGAGGGTGGGGGTGGGGAGAGAGTAGCATAGAGTACAATGGGTGAGTGGGGGAGGGGATGAAGGTGATAGGTCGGGGAGGAGAGGGTGGAGTGGATAGGTGGAAAAGGAGCTAGGCAGGTTGGACCAGTCTGGACAGGTCATGGGGACGGTGCTGAGCTGGAAGTTTGGAACTAGGGGGAGGTGGGGGAAGGGGAAACTGTTGAAGTCCACATTGATGCCCTGGGGTTGAAGTGTTCCGAGGCAGAAGATGAGGCGTTTTTCCTCCAGGCGTATTAGAAGGGAAATGATGTTAAGGAAACTGATGGGATCCAAGATGGAACAAATCCATAAGGCTGGATAATCTACATCCCACAGTCCGTAAGGAAGTGACACTAGAAATAGTGGATGCATCTTTTCGAGATTAATGGTTATCTTTCAAGCCTCGCTAGACTCTGGAGCTGTTTGGATGTGTTGGAGGGGAGTGATGTCATACCACCACTTTAAAGGGCGGCACGGTGGCTCAGTGGTTAACACTGCTGCCTCACAGCGCTAGGGACCCGGGTTCGATTCCAGCCTCGGGCTACTTCTCTGTGTGGAGTTTGCATATTCTCCCTGTGTCTGCGTGGGTTTCCTCCAGGTGCTCCGGTTTCCTCCCACAGTCCAAACATGTGCAGGTCAAGGTGAATTGGCCAAGTTAAGTTGCCCATAGTGTTAGGTGCATTAGTCAGAGGGAAATGGGTCTGTCTGGGTTCCTCTTTGGAGGTTGGGTATGGACTTGTTGGGCCAAAGGGCCTGTTTCCACACTGTAGGGAATCTAATCTAATCTAAAACGGAAGTAGCAACTGCAGAGGGAATGACAGATCAGTGATCTGACAGAGGTTTAATAGCAGAACACTTGGAAAACAGTCACGGGATTGGATAGAGTGGGCATGGATTTACAAAACAGATATCATGCGTTGTAAATCTACTGGAATGTTTTTTGATGTGACGAGTACAATTGATAAGGGGGAGCTAGTGGATGTGGCTTACTTGTACTATCAGGAGGTTTTCGATAAGGTCCCACAGAAGAGATTGGAATTTAAAATTAGCACCGACAGGTTTGGGGTAGTGTACTGGCAGGGATAGAGAACAGGCTAACAGAGAGGACAGAAGGAGTAGGAATAAATGGATCTGATCGCAGGGATCAGTGTTTGGACCCCAGCTATTCATAATAGATGTTAATAATTTAGATGAGGGAACTAAATGTAATGTTTCTAAGTTTTTTGTTTTACTCATTCATGGGATGAGGACATTGCTGGGTAGGCCAGCATATATTGCCTTTCCCTAATCGTTGAGAGTCAATCCCTTTTGTAAATCCATGCCGACTCTATCCGAACCTTTCACTGTTTTCCAAGTACTCTGCTATTAAACCCTGTCAGATCACTGATCTCTAACTCCCTCTGCCGTGGGCCAGAGCAGGTAAGGTCCCAGATGGGTATCCTGACAAGTCATCGGTGGTCTCCGAATTCCAGATTCTTATTGAATTTATTTTTCACCATCTGCCGTGGCAGGGTCCCTGGAACGTGACCTGGGACTCTGGACGAACAGTTCAGCCATAATAACATCGACCATCACCTCACTCTGCAGATGACACAAGGTGGGTGAACTGTGAGGGGGATGTCGAGATGTAGCAGTGGGATTTAGGCAGGCTGAGTCAGTGAGCAGACACGGGATAATGTGGATAAATGTGAGGGTCTCCACTACGGGAATAAAATCAGGATGGCAGGTTATGATACAAATGGCAATAGATTGGAAAATGGGGGGGGGGGGGAGGGGGTACAACGAGACCTGGGTGTCATGGTACACCAGGCACTGAAAGTAAGCGTGCAGTGAGCGAGGTGTACGGTGTGTTCCTTCACAAAGGGAGGATTGAGTACAGGAGCAGGGACATCTTGCTGCAATTGTCCAGGGTCTTGGTGAGACCACAGCCGGAGTATTGGGTGCAGTTTTGGTTTCATTATTGAAGGTAGGATGTCCTACCATTGGAGAGGATGCAACAGCGAGTTTTCAGACTGATTCCTGGGATGGCAAGACTGAGCAATGAAGACAGACTGGATTAGTTAGGACCAAATTCATTGTAATTTAGAAGAATTAGCAGATGATCTCATAGAAACCTATAAAATTCTAAATTGGAGATGCCGGTGTTGGACTGGGGTGTACAAAGTTAAAAATCACACAACACCAGGTTACAGTCCAACAGGTTTAATTGGAAGCACACTAGCTTTCGGAGCGACATTCCTTCATCAGGTGACTGTGGAGGGCTCAATCCTACCACCTGATGAAGGAGCGTCGCTCCGAAAGCTAGTGTGCTTCCAATTAAACCTGTTGGACTCTAACCTGGTGTTGTGTGATTTTTAACTTTATAAAATTCTAGCAGGACTAGATAGGACAGACTCAGGAAGGATGTTCTCAATGACCACGGAGTCCCGTTTAAAGATGGAGGGGAGGCCATTTAGGACTGAGATGAGGAGACATTTCTTCACCCAGAGATTGGTGAGTCCTCCACTCTCCAACACCACCCCTCTCCAACTGCAACAAGGATAGGACCCCCCCACCCAGTCCTCACATTCCACCGCACTAATCCCCAAATCCAGCGTATCATCCTCCGCCATTTTTACCAGCCACAGTCAGACCCCACCACCAAAAATATATTTCCTTCCCCACCCCTATCTGCATTCCACAGGGAATGTTCCTTACACAACTCCCTCATTAGGTCCACCATCCCCACCAAAAACCGTCCCCTCCACACCCGGCACCTTCCCCTGCTGCTGTAAGAGGTGAGAAACCTGTGCCCACACCTCCCCTCCACTCACCTCCATCCAAGGCCCGGAAGGATCGGTCAGAGATTTACTTGCGTATCCTCGAACCTCATTCACTGCATCCCTTGGTCTCTCGATGTGGGCTCCTCTACATCGGAAGAGACCGTACGCAAACTCGCGGAACAGTTCAGGGAACATCTCTGCGCTGTACGCACCATTACAACCCCACTTCCCAGTGGTCATCCATTTCAACTGCCCCCTCCCACTCCCCCTGAAGAGACGTCCACTCTGGGCCTCCTCCACCACCTAAACAAGGTCACCTGTAAACTGGAGTAAAGCGCACCTCATCTCCCACCCCCCAGGGAACCTACAACCACACGGTTTAGCATTGAATTCACCAGGTTGCTCATCTCCCTCCCCCCCCCCCCCACCTTATCCCAGATCCAACCCTCCGACTCGGCACCACCCTCTTGACCTGCCCTACCAGTCCATCTTCCTTCCCACCTATCCCCTCCACCCTCCCCTCTGACCTATCGCCATCACCTCCCTCCCTTTGCCCAACTACAGCCATCCCTTTCCCGCACCCCTCCCCCGATTTATTTCTCGGCCCCCTTACCCCTCCCCCCAGCCTGATGAAGGGTTAGGCTCGAAACATCGACGCTCCTGCTCCTCGGATGCTGCATTTTCCAGCGCCATACTTTATCGAGTCGATGGAAGGTGGCAGAGGCCTGAACATTGAAGGTTATGAAGGAGGGCACCAGACTGGCTGAGTGATGGGCTACGGAGGGTATGGTATGGTTTTCAGGATGGGGAAATACTTGTTGTGGAGTTCCCCAGGGGTTGGTATTGGGATCCTTGCTTTTCCTGACTGACACTGATGATCTGGATCTTGGCGTTCAGCGGACAATTTCCAAGTTTGCAGATGACACAAAACTTGGAAGAATTTGAAATTGTGAGGGGAGAGTGTGGAACTCCAGAAAGACGCGACCAGGTTTGGTGGAGTGGGTGGGTAGGTGGGTGGATGGGATTCAACGCAGGGAAGTGTGAGGTGATGCAGATTGTCAGGAAGAACGGCCGCGTACAATAGGGGGGTACAGTTCTACAGGGAGCAGAAGGACCTGAGGGTCGATGTACACGGGTCACTGACTGATGAGGAGAGTAGTTAGAGTCTCAGAATCATACAGCATGGTAACAGACCCTTCAGTCTGACTTAATTGGTGGCACAGTGGCTCAGTGGTTAGCACTGCTGCCTCACAGCACCAGGGACCCAGGTTCGATTCCAGCCTCAGGCAACTGTCTGTGTGGAGTTTGCACATTCTCCCCGTGTCTGCGTGGGTTTCCTTCGGGTGCTCCTGTTCCCTCCCACAGTCCAAAGATGTGTCGGTCAGGGTGAATTGGCCATGGGAAACTGCCCATAGTCTTAGGTGCATTAGTCAGAGGGAAATGGGTCTGGGAGGGGGTGGGGTTACTCTTCAGAGTTGGACTGGTTGGGCCGAAGGGCCTGTTTCCACACTGTAGGGAATCGAATCTAATCTTCTCCATGCTGACCAGGTTTCCTATTCGGAATTTCCTTGCTTTCAGCCCATATCCTTCTAAACCTTTTCCATCCATGTACCTGTCCAAATATCTTTTCACTGATCCTCAGTTCCCTTTTCGGGTCTTTCCCCTCTCACCTTAAACCTCTAGTTTTTGCACTCCTGTACCTGGGGAAAAGACCGTGGCTGTTTACCCTCTCTATGACCCTCATGATTTTATAAACCTCCATGGGGTCACCTTTCAGCCTCCTACGTTCCTGGAAGGTAAGTCCAGCCTATCAGAACAACTCAAACTTTCCATTCAGTTATATTCTTGTAAATCTATTCTGCACCCTTTCCAACTTAATAACACCCCTCCTATAGCAGGGTAATCTGAATTTGATTAGATTCCCTACAGTGTGGCCATTTGGCCCAACAAGTCCACACTGCCCCTCTGAAGAGTAACCCAACCCCCTATGTTTACTGCACCTAACCTACACATCCCTGAACACTACGGGGTAACTTAGCCTGGCCAATCCAACTGCACATCTTTGGACTGTGGGAGGAAACCCACACGGACATGGGGACAATGTGCAAACTCCACACAGACAGGTACCCGATGCTGGAATCGAACCTGGAACCCTGGTGCTGTGAGGCAGCAGTGCTAACCACTGAGCCACCGTGCCACCAATTGTTGGCAATACTCTGAATGTGGCCTTCCCATTGTCTTGTACAGCTGTAGCATGGCATCCCAACTCCAGTACTCGATGCCCTTATCGATGTGTGCTAAACGCTACCTTCACCACCTTGCCTACCTCTGATGCCACTTTCAATTAACTATGTACTTGCACCCCTCGGTCCCTCTGTTCAGCAACACTCCCCAGGGCCCTACCTTGTACAATTTGTGAAATGTAACATCTCACATTTGTCCGAATTAAACTCCAACTGCCAACCCTCGACCCATTGACTCAGTTGATGAAGACGCCATTGTGCTCTTGGATAACCTCCTTCACCATCCACTCCGCCACCAGTTCTGGTGTCATCCGCAAACTCACAAACCATGCCTCCTAACGATGCCTCCTTTACTCTCACCCAAATCATTGACATAAATGACAAACAACAGTGGACCCTGCATTGTTCATTGGCCTTCCGTCTGAAATGTAACCCCCAAGCACCACCCTCTATCTCCTAAAGTCAAGCCAATTTTGTATCCAATTGGCTTGCTCGCCCTGGATCCCACGTGATCTAACCTGACGAACCAGTCGACTGTGTAGAACCTTACCAAAGGCGATGGAGTGGGGAACGTGAGGCCGGGGCGTCTGAGCCCCATTCACTTTTCCTTTCAATCCTGTTCTTTCACTCTCTCCTTTCTCATTTTTAAAATTTTACGGAAATCTCATTAAAGAACCGAGTCCCAATGGCAATGTCAGTGGTGATTGGGCCCAGTGTGGTCACATGGTGTCAGTGGTGATTGGGCCCAGTGTTGTCTCATGGTGTCAGTGGTGAGTGGGCCCAGTGTTGTCTCATGGTGTCAGTGGTGAGTGGGCCCAGTGTGGTCACATGGTGTCAGTGGTGAGTGGGCCCAGTGTGGTCACATGGAGTCAGTGGTGAGTGGGCCCAGTGTGGTCTCATGGTGTCAGTGGTGAGCGAGCCCAGTGCGGTCACATGGTGTCAGTGGTGAGTGGGCCCAGTGTTGTCTCATAGTGTCAGTGTTGAGTGGGCCCAACGTGGGCGCATGGTGTCAATGGTGAGTGGGCCCAGTGTGGTCACATGATGTCAGTTGTGAGTGAGTCCAGTGCGGGCTCATGGTTTCAGTGGTGAGTGAGCCCAGTGCAGTCTCATGGTGTCAGAGGTGAGTGAGACCAGTGCGGTTAGATGGTGTCAGTGGTGAGTGGGCCCAGTGTTATCTCATGGTGTCAGTGGTGAGTGTGCCCAGTGCAGTCTCATGGTGTCAGTGTTGAGTGGGCCCAGTGCGGTCACATGGTGTCAGTGGTGAGTGGGCCCAGTGCAATCTCATGGAGTCAGTGGTGAGTGGGCCCAGTGTCGTCTCAGGGTGTCAGTGGTGAGTGGGCCCAGCGCGGTTACATGGTGTCAGTGGTGAGTGGTGAGTGGGCCCAGAGTTGTCTCATAGTGTCAGTGGTGAGTGGGCCCAACGCGGTCGCATGGTGTCAGTGGTGAGTGGTGAGTGGGCCCAGAGTTGTCTCATAATGTCAGTAGTGAGAGGGCCCAACGCGGTCGCATGGTGTCAGTGGTGAGTGGTGAGTGGGCCCAGAGTTGTCTCATAATGTCAGTAGTGAGTGGGCCCAGCACGGCCGCATGGTGTCAGTGGTGAGTGGGCCCAGTGTGGGCACATGGTGTCAGTGGTGAGTGGGCCCAGTGTGGTCACATGGTGTCAGTGGTGAGTGGGCCCAGCACGGCCACATCGTGTCAGTGGTGAGTGGGTCAAGTGCGGTTTCATGGTGTCACTGGTGAGTGGGCCCAGTGCGGTCACATGGTGTCAGTGGTGTATTGGCTCAGTGCAGTCTCATGGTGTCAGTGGTGAGTGGGTGCAGTGCAGTCACTTGGTGTCAGTGGTGAGTGGGCCCAGTGTGGCCACATGGTGTCAGTGGTGAGTGAGCCCAGTGTGGTCACTTGGTGTCAGTGGTGAGTGGGCCCAGTGCGGTCACATGGTGTCAGTGGTGAGTGGGCCCAGCGCGGTCACATGGTGTCGGTGGTGAGTGGGTCCAGCGCTGTTTCATGGTGTCAGTAGTGAGTGGGCCCAGTGTGGTCACATGGTGTCAGTGGTGAGTAGGCCCAGTGTTGTCTCATGGTGTCAGTGGTGAGTGGGCCCAACGTGGTCACATCGTGTCAGTGGTGAGTGGGTCAAGTGCGGCCACATGGTGTCAGTGGTGAGTGAGCCCAGTGCGGTTTCATGGTGTCAGTGGTGAGTGGACCCAGCACGGCCGCATCGTGTCAGTGGTGAGTGGGTCAAGTGCGGCCACATGGTGTCAGTGGTGAGTGGGCCCAGTGCGGTAGCACGGTGTCAGTGGTGAGTGGGTGCAGCGCGGTCACATGGTGTCAGTGGTAGTGGGCCCAGTGTGGTCACATGGTGTCAGTGGTGAGTGGGCCCAGTGTGGTCACTTGGTGTCAGTGGTGAGTGGGCCCAGTGTGGTCACATGGTGTCAGTGGTGAGTGGGCCCAGTGTGGTCACTTGCTGTCAGTGGTGAGTGGGCCCAGTGTGGTCACATGGTGTCAGTGGTGAGTGGGCCCAGTGTGGTCACATGGTGTCAGTGGTGTGTTGGCTCAGTGCAGTCTCATGGTGTCAGAGGTGAGTGGGCCCAGTGTTATCTCATGGTGTCAGTGGTGAGTGGGCCCAGTGTCATCTCAGAGTCTCAGTGGTGAGTGGGCCCAGCGCGGTTGCATGGTGTCAGTGGTGAGTGGGCCCACTGTGGTCACATGGTGTCAGTGGTGAGTGGGCCCAGTGTGGTCACATGGTGTCAGTGGTGAGTGGGCTAAGTGCGGACACATGGTGTCAGTGGTGAGTGGGCCCAGTGTCATCTCAGGGTGTCAGTGGTGAGTGGGCCCAGTGCGGGTCACATGGTGTCAGTGGTGAGTGGGCCCGGTGGAGTCACATGGTGTCAGTGGTGAGTGGGCCCGGTGGAGTCACATGGTGTCAGTGGTGAGTGTGCCCAGTGCAATCTCATGGTGTCGGTGGTGAGTGGGTCCAGCGCTGTTTCATGGTGTCAGTGGTGAGTGGGCCCAGTGTGGTCACATGGTGTCAGTGGTGAGTGGGCCCAGTGTTGTCTCATGGTGTCAGTGGTGAGTGGGCCCAATGTCGTCTCAGGGTGTCAGTGGTGAGTGGGCCCGGTGGAGTCACATGGTGTCAGTGGTGAGTGGGACCAGTGCGGTCACATGGTGTCAGCGGTGAGTGGGCCCAGTGCAATCTCATAGTGTCAGTGGCGAGTGGGCCCAGTGTGGTCATATGGTGTCAGTGATGAGTGAGACCAGTGCGTTCACATGGTGTCAGTGGTGAGTGGGCCCAGAGTTGTCTCAGGGTGTCAGTGGTGAGTGGTTCAGCGCGGTTACATGGTGTCAGTGGTGAGCGGTGAGTGGGCCCAGTGTTGTCTCATAGTGTTAATGGTGAGTGGGCCCAACGTGGTCGCATGGTGTCAATGGTGAGTGGGCCCAGTGTGGTCACATGGTGTCAGTTGTGAGTGAGCCCAGTGCGGGCTCATGGTGTCAGTAGTGAGTGGGCCCAGTGGGGGCTCATGGTGTCAGTGGTGAATGTGCCCAGTGCAGTTAGATGGTGTCAGTGGTGAGTGGGCCCAGTGCAGTCTCATAGTGTCAGTGGTGAGTTGGTCCAGCGCGGTCACATGGTGTCAGTGGTGAGTGGGTCCAGCGCGGTCACATGGTGATGGTGCTGGCGGATTCCTGATTGCCTCTGCTCAGATTCATGGAGAGTGCGGCAGGGGTGATTTTGGGCCTGGTACATGAGTCAGTGACGTTGGGAGCGGCTGCATCGGCATGGTCCAGTGTGGAGCCGGAATGGTGGGCACAGCAGTGGAGGCAAGATTGCGGCTTCAGTTCCAGCGGTAATGGCTCTGCGATGGAGCCTTGGGCCTGGTCACCTGACCCATGACCCACAGCAGAACACTGAACAACGAGGACTGTCAAGGTGAACACCATTTCTTCATTTTTCTGTCTATGTTGGGGTTAATTTTACTGTGTTTTGAGATGGACCCAGAGAGTGGAGACACTGTACAACATTTTTCACTGCATTTTGTAACAGATTTTGTGTGACTATAAACAAAACAAAGTAAAAAGTAAATAAATCGAATGAAAAGGCCTTGCTAACGTACATGTGCACAACATCTTCTGCTCTGCTTTTATCTCGCCTCCTTCTCAAAAACCACAATCAGATTTGTGAGGTATGATTTCCCTCACACAAAGCCATGCTGTCTATCCTGAATTCCTGATGCAGGGCTTTTTGCCGAAACGTCGGTTTTCCTGCTCCTCTGATGCTGCCTGACCTGCTGTGCTTTTCCAGCGCCACACTAATCTTGAATCTATCTCGAATCAGTCCTTGCCTTTCCAAATGTATGTTGACCCAGTCTCTCAGAATGCCCTCCAGCAACTTTACCCACCAGTGATGCTCACCGGTCCACGGGTCCTTGGTTTTACCTTGCAGCCGTTCTTAAATATGGCAAAACTTTCACCACCCTCCACTCCTCCAGCACCTTCCCTCTGGCCATCCATGTTGCAAATCCTCCCCTAACTTTCCACAATGTCCTGGGATACACTTGCTCAGGTCCTGGGGATTTATCTAACTTTATGCATTGTGAAAACTCCAGCACCTCCTCTCCTGCTGTGTGGACCCTATTTAAGACCTCACCGTATATCTCCCTGAGTTCCTTAGCATCCATGTCTTTCTCCAAGGTAACTACTGACGAGAAATGTTTGTTTAGGATCTCACTCCTCTGTGGTTCCACAGATAGATGGTCTCGTTGATTTTTAAGGGGATCTATTCCCTCTCCAGTTACCCTGTTATGGACCAGGCCAGACCCCCTCAAAACATCTCAGGACGGTAGCCCAAACCCTCACCTTTCCAGTTGTTTTAAGTAGGTGTAAAGTGGATATGCCAGGAGTGATGCAGCTGGCCAAAACTCCTCAGTTTGAAACAAAACAGAATTTGTTTGCAAGATTACCAAATGAAACACAATCAAAAGAGGTCAGAATACAGAGTAACTTAACCTATCTGAAAACCAGACAGACTAGCCCAACTTAATGATGCTGTTCCCAATTCCTGCAACAGTCCCCCTTGGCAAAAAGGTAAAATCAGATGCAGGGTCTTACAGGAGAGATGTCAGAGAGAGAGAGATGATGTGGAGGAGCCGGTATTGGACTGGGGGTGGACAAAGTTAAAACTCACACAACACCAGGTTATAGTCCAACAGGTTTATTTGGAAGCACTAGCTTTCGGAGCGACGCTCCTTCACCAGGTAACTAGTGGGGCAGGATTACGGGACACAGAATTTATCGCAAAAGATGGCAGAGAGGTTCAGCGTGGAGCACCTTCTTCCATGGAGCCGTTTCTGTTGGATTCCCAACTCACAACCGACCAGCTAAAACCCCAAGTTGAGAGTGTGGGGCTGGAAAAACACAGCCGGGGTCAGGCATCATCCGAGGAGCAGGAAAATTTCAGGCCGGAGCCCTTCACTAGGATTCCTGCCCGAAACATCGATTCTCCTGCTCCTCGGGTGCTGCCTGACCGGCTGTGCTTTTCCAGCCCCACACTCTCAGCTCTGATTGCCAGCATCGGCAGACCACACAGTCTCCCTGCTAAAACCCAAACCCAAACCCAAACCAATCAGAGAGAAGCTGAGCTGGGAGAACTGGCCACTCCCCTTTCATTGTACACGTGGTTTATTGTTAAAACTTGAAAGCCTTTTGTCTGAGGCAGTATTTGTTAGCTATAGTCAAATTGGCCCTAAAACTCTTCCAAACCAGACACATCGGAACCTGTGCATTTTACAACCCCTCTGAAAAAAACCCAAGGCCAACATAACCTTGTTAAAGGAGCAGCGTTGTCACACCCAGAATATACTTGTAGAATCAGTTTGGATTCTCCTTTGCCCTAACTGCCAAAGCTATCTCATGTCCCCTTCTTGCCCTCCTGCAATAGTCCCCATAAACACCCCCTTGGCAAAAAATTAAAATCAGACACAGGGTCTTACAGGAGAGATGTCAGAAAGAGATGATGTGGAGGAGCCGGTGTTGGACTGGGGTGGACAAAGTTAACATTCACACAACACCAGGTTATAGTTCAACAGGTTTAATTGGAATTCCTACACTCCCTTAACTCCTCAAGGGACTCACTTGATCCCAGCTGTCCATTCCTGACATATGCCTCCTTATTTTTCTTGACTAGATCTTCAATATCTCTAGGCATCCACGTGTTCCTTACCCCTGCCAGCCTTGCCCTTCACACTAACAGGAGCGTGCTGGCCTTGAACTCTTGTTATCCTGCTTTTGCAAACCGCCCCCCCCCCCCCCCCCCCCAACTTGCCTCATGGCCCTTTAATCATGAACAGCCTCCCCTAGTCAACTCTTCAAGCTTCCCGCCTAATACCATCAAAACTGGCCTTTTCCCAATTTGGAACGTTAGCTCGTGGACCGGGCCTATCCCCTTCCATGGTGTCTGTGCTGGGTGCTGGAAAAGCACAGCAGGTCAGGCAGCGTCCGGGGAGCAGGAGCATCGACGTTTTGGGCAGAAGCCCTTCATCTGGATCCCTGCACCAGCATCAAACTCTCGACTCTGCTCTCCAGCATCTCACTTTCCCCTATTCTTTTCCGTTACTATTTTACAGCAAATAGAATTATGGTCCTTGGTCCCAAAGTGTTCCCCAATTAACATCTCAACCGCTTGCCCTTCCTTATGAATAAGGCATACAGTGTTTTCAGCTTTAACAATAGGAGAATAGAGTACAAGAGCAAGGGTTAGAAGAGTCAGAATCATTGGTGACCTTTAAGCGGCAATTGGATAGGTACATGGGATAGGTGCTTAAGCTAGGACAAATGTTCGGCACAACATCGTGGGCCGAAGGGCCTGTTCTGTGCTGTGTTGTTCTATGTTCTATGAGGTGATGTTGAACGCCTACAAGACCCTTGTGAGACCTTCACTGGGCTGTTTATACATTAATAGTTTAAAATCTGATTGAAGATTTGTAGCTCGGATGTCCGTTGTTGTGGTTCTGCTCGCCGAGCTGGAAGTTTTTGCTGCAAACGGTTCGTTCCCTGGCTAGGGAACATCATCAGTGCTATTGGAGCCTCCTGTGAAGCGCTGCTTTGATGTTTCTTCCGGTATTTATAGTGGTTTGTTCTTGCCGCTTCCGGGTGTCAGTTTCAGTAAACTGACACCCGGAAACGGCAAGAACATCCATCAACAGACACATCGACCTGGACCCCACATACAAATCACTGCAGCTGAAACTGACACCCGGAAGCAGCAAGAACAAACCACTATAAATACCGGAAGAAACATCAAAGCCGCGCTTCATACGAGGCTCCAACAGCACTGATGATGTTCCCTAGCCAGGGAACGAAACATTTGCAGCAAAAACTTCCAGCTCGGCGAGCAGAACCACAACATACATTAATAGGTGGGACATTATTGTAAAGATGTGAATGCATTGGAGAGAGAGCACTGAAGCAATTGACAGGAGTGGTTCCAGAACGAGAAACTCCGGTGATGAGGAGAGACTGAACAAGGTCAGGCAGTTCCCTCTGCAGAGTGGAAAACTCAAAGGAGATCTGCTCGAGGCAATAATGTGCTCATTATTAGACTGCCCAGAGTAGACCGGGAGGAGCAGTTTCTGCTCATAAAAGTGAAAAGAACAAGAGGGGGACATAGATTTAAAATGAGGTGCAGACAACGAAAGGGTGACACGGTAAAAAATATTCACCTTTTCCCTGCACAGCACGTTCCACGTGATGGTGAGGTACCAATTGGGAGCATAATGTTTTCAAAATTCATTCCGGGTCAGGTATGAATCCCAAGGCAGAGCCATTTTGAATTGGAAATTATAGAAAGTGCAAGGGACATTATAGAAACATAGGAACATTGAAGATAGAAGCAGGAAGAGGCCATTCGGCCCTTCGAGCCTGCTCCACCATTCATCGCCCATGGCTCAACTCAATAGCCTCTTCCTGCTTTCCCACCTTGACCTTTGATCCTTCACCCCCATTGAGCAGCCTCTTGAATGCCTGCAATGTTTTGGCATCAATTGCTTCCTGTGGTAATGGATTCCACAGGCTCTCCACTCTTTGGGTGAAGAAATGTCTCTTCATCTCCATCCTGAATGGTCCATCCTGAGTCCTCAGATGGTAACCCCTGGTTCTAGACACTCCCACCTTCGGGAACACCCTCCCTTCATCTTCCCTGTCTAGTCCTGTTAGAATTCTACAAGTCTCTACAAGATGCCCCCCCCACTTCACTCATCTGAAAACAATCCTAACCTGGTCAACCTCTCCTCACACATCAGTCTTGCCATTCCTGGGATCAGCCTGGGAAATCCTCACTGCTCTCCCTGGAGAGCATCCTTCCTCAAAAAAGGAGATCCAAACTGCTCACACAGTGGTCTCACCAAGGCCCAGTCTAACTGCAGCGACATGTCCCTGCTGCTGTACTCGAACCCTCTCACAGTGATGGCCAACTTGCTCCCTATACCGCCTGCTGTACCTGCCTGGTTACCTTCACCGACAGGACACCCACACCAACCAACCACACCGCCCCGTGGCTGAACACTTCAACTCCCCCTCCCATTCTGCCCCACCACCTGACGCCTGGAGGAAGAACGCCTCATCTTCCCCCTTGGGCCCCTCCAACCCCATGGGATCGATGTAGATTTCATCAGTTTTCTCATTTCCTCTCCCTCCACCTTATCCCAGATCTAAACCTCCAACTCGACACCACTCCCCTGACCTGTCCATCACCGTTACCACTATCTGTTCCACCCTCCTCTCTGACCTATCACCTTCCCCCCTCCCCTTCATCTACCTATCGCACCCCCATGCCATTTATCTCTCAGCCTCCCTGACCCACACGCCTCATTCCTGATGAAGGGCTCGTGTCCAAACCATCGATTCTCCTGCTCCTCGGATGCTGCCTGACCTGCTGTGCTTTTCCAGCACCTCCCTCTCAATTGAGACCCCCAACATCGGCTTTCTCCTGGCAACACAAGGTGCTGTCGTCTGCTGGAAGAATGTGGTATTGCAGCTGATCGGGTGCAGACGTTCCCCATCACTCGGAGGTGGTGAGGGGGTTTACCTCAACTCATCTGTGAGTCTTGTGGGGATCAAGTTCAAATACTGACTGGAATCAATGGCGAGGGGAGTGGAAACAGCCTCTTTTATTCAGCAATCACAGCCAACTTCGAGATGGCAACAGAATCCTAAATAGAGTTCGACAAGAGCCCCTTTATAAACAATTCTTACAAATATTAAAATTCCCTTGCTATGGTGTTACATTATTTAATCTCCAGTACTCAAAGGTTTGAGGGGCCTCTGCCCTGGGACCCAGGCGATGGGTTTAAATATCCGGTGGCTTAGTGGTTAGCACTGCTGCCTCACAGCACCAGGGTCCCAGGTTTGATTCCAGCCTCGGGCTACTGTCTATGTGGAGTTTGCACACTCTCCCCGTGTCTGCGTGGGTTTCCTCCGGGTGTGCAGGTTTCCTCCCACCATCCAAAGATGTGCAGGTCAGGGTGAATTGGCCATGCTAAATTACCCATAGTGTTAGGTGCATTAGTCAAAGGGAAAAGGGTCTGGGTGGGTTACTCTTCAGAGGGTTAGTGTGGACTTGTTGGGCTGAAGGGCCTGTTTCCACACTTTAGGGAACCTAATCTAATCTAAGTGCTGACTGCTACTTCTGATGGTATATCTGTCAGGTTTGCCTGTACAATGAGGAGATGTTAGTCCCTTTGCCTTCTCAGTTAATAAATATTAGTAAAATGACTAGGCTTATATGTTCTAAATAAATAAAATACTAAATAAAAGAACAAAGGATATTAAACTGCTTACTGCAGTCGGGTTGTGAGATTAATTTACTATTTGCCAGGGATGAGTTTCATTAATTCATGTATTTTCATGGGCGCAATTTCATCAGTTACTTTCTTACAGGGATAATGACCCAGTTAAAAGGGATTTATCAGGTACTTAGTCTATTCAGATCCAGGAGATGGCTGGTAAGGGCTGATTAATTTTATAATGTTTCTGTGTTCTGTACACTACACTTAGACAGAGAGGAATACTGATAGGGTGTGAAAATGCAGTCATGGATTTCAAAGGGTTGTTTTTCAATTTAGGTACTACAGAACCGCGGTTTTATGAACGAAATCGCATTACAGTAAATAACAGGTTAGTAAAGAGTTACAAATGAGTGAATGGGAACTCGGTATCAATGAATATGGCAATCTGGTGAGTGAGTTCATAAAGATAACTGATAACACAATATCTCACAGTTGCTGTGATTAATCAGTAACCCTATTTCCGTTATATCGAGCAACAATCACAGAAGGTGAACTGGATGGACCTGAAATCCTTTCTTCATCCTTAAATTCCAATGTTCCCAATCCCACAACACCAGGTTATGGTCCAACAGGATTATTTGGAAGCACTAGCTTTCGGAGCGCTGCTCCTTCATCACAACCACCTGATGACAGCTCCTGAAGGAACGTCGCTCCGAAAACTGGTGCTTCCAATTAAACCTGTTGGACTATAACCTGGTGTTGTGTGATTTTTAACTTTGTCCACCCCAGTCCAACACCGGCGTCTCCAAATAATGTTCCATACAGCCACTTATTTCCAAGTTCATTATGATTCTGTTTGGGGGAAATGTAAGGAAACATTACTGTAAATTTTTCACTTCAAAAATGTTATTAGATAAATCTTTGAAGTACTGAGGCGTCATGGTGGCTCAGTGGTTAGCACTGCTCTCTCACAGCGCCAGGGATCCAAGTTCGATTCCAGCCTTGGACCTCCTGTGTGGAGTTTGCACATTCTCCCCGTGTCTGCATGGGTTTCCTCCGGCTGCTCCGGTTTCCTCCCACAGTCCAAAGATGTGCGGGTTAGGTGAATTGGCCATGCTAAATTGCCCGTAGTGTTAGGTAAGGGGTATATGTAGGGGTATGGGTGGGTTGCGCTTCGGCGGGTCGGTGTGGACTTGTTGGGCTGAAGGGCCTGTTTCCACACTGTAAGTAATCTAATCTAATTCCGTCCCTTTTCACTCGTTCCTATTTTCCATCCCCAAGAGTTTCGGGAATGCCGTTTTCCTGATGACCAAACAGAGAGCTCTGCTCTCTCCTTCACCGATTCCCCTCGACTGAATCCTGACACCACTCGAATTACCTTCCACTCACTTCATCTTTTAGCTTTTATCTCCATGACAACCGTTGCCAAGGGCTCCCTTCCCTGAGGTGAGGTCACTATCCCAGCGGTTCACTGAAGGGCCTGCTTCAGACAGTTCCCCGGGTTCACTCGGGCTTTAGAGGGTCATTCAGAGACAGAGAATGCAGACTTTACCCAAACCACAAAGCTCATCACATCACGGCCTCTTCTCCACCAGGTCAAAAGGAGCCTTGGATCGAGTTTAAATCCCCGGGAACTGCGGCCCACAGCAATGGCCATCCAATGGTGTCACTGTGATCCCAGGAGATCATTTCACAACGAGCCGAACATTTGAAAGTGATCACAGCTCGTTATGTTTGTGTGTGGATGTGAGTGTGGGGGAGGGGTGTGTGTGTGTGTGTGTGTGTGGGGGGGGGGGGGGGGGCGGGGGGAGAGGTGTGTGGGTGTGTGTTTGGGAGTGGTATGTGTGTGAGGGTGTGTGTGTGGGTGTAAGGGGACTGGGTGGGTGTGTGTGTGTGTGTGTGGATAGTGTGTGGGGATGTGGTGTGTGTGTGAGTCTGGGTGTGTGAATGTTTGTGAGTCTAGGTGTGAATCTGGGTGTGTGAGTGTGTGTGAGAGTCTGGGTGTGTGGGGTGAGTGTGTGTGGGTGTGTGTGTGAGTCTGGGTGTGTGGGGTGAGTGTGTGTGGGTCTGTGTGTGAGTCTGGGTGTTTGAGTGTGTGTGAGAGTCTGGGTGTGTGGGGTGAGTGTGTGTGGGTGTGTGTGTGAGTCTGGGTGTTTGAGTGGGTGTGAGAGTCTGGGTGTGTGGGGTGAGTGTGTGTGGGTGTGTGTGTGAGTCTGGGTGTGTGAATGTTTGTGAGTCTGGGTGTGTGAATGTGTGTGTGAGTTTGGGTGTGTGAGTGGGTGTGAGAGTCTGGGTGTGTGGGGTGTGTGTGTGAGTCTGGGTGTGTGAATGTTTGTGAGTCTAGGTGTGTGAGTCTGGGTGTGTGAATGTGTGTGTGAGTTTGGGTGTGTGCGTGTGTGTGGGTGTGTGTGTGTGTTGAGGGCTGGGGGGTGGTGGATGCTCATTGGCATCAGGTACAGGCTGACCTCTGAACCCCACTCTCCCAGGATGACCACTGAACCCACTGCCCCCCAGGGTGACTTCTGAACCCACTGCCCCCTGGGTGACCTCTGAACCCACTGCCCCCCAGGGTGACCTCTGTGTGACTCTCCAATGTCTGAATTCTTCTTTCTCTTGATCGTTCCTTATTTGATCAAACTGGATTTCCTGTGATTTTGTTTTGACATGGCTAAGAGCTTGACAGGAAAATAAATCTTGGAGTGCTTTACGATTTCAAGTTATGGATTATCAAGAGATCACAAACAGATGGGAAGCGATGAGCGAATGAAGGGTTTGGAACACTGACTGAACACTTGTGGATGTAGATCATCACCAATGAGAGCGATCAAACATCCTGGAGCTCAGAGAGACCTCACTGTTTCCTGAGGGGGTTATCTGAGGGCCCCCAGCATATCTGGTCTTGTAGTTTACAGGTCTCACTGATCCCTGGAGGTAGCAGGACACATCGATAAGCTGGTTGAGAAGGCGTTAGGAATCCTGTCCATCATGAGCCGAGGTACAGCAGCTCCAGGAGGTATAAATTATTAGCTAGGTCATGGTCTGAACACCATGTGCAGTTCTGGTCACTACATTACAGAAAGATTGGAACTGCAGACAAGGGCCCAATGGAGGTGTGCCGGGAGGTGCAGCTATGAGGAAGAGCTGGGCAGGCCGCGCTTGTTCTCCCTGGAACACCAGAGACTGAGGGGAGTTTGATGGAGACCTACAAAATGGAGGGGCGAGGAGGCTCTGATCACCCTCACACAGAGGTCAGGAGAGGTTTAACGTGATGGGTGGAATGATGAGAAGGGAGGTGAGGGAACATCTTACCCCCAGAGGGTGCCTGAAAGAGGCGTCGAGATCAAAATCTGAGAGTAGTTTGAAAGGGGTTAAAATATTCACCTGGAACCTGAAGGGCTGAGGCCAGTTCCTGGGAGGTCGGACTGGGCTGAGTGTGTCGTCTCTCAGCAGGTACAGACAGGATGGAGCAACTGGGCTCTAGCTGCGCAGTAAACTTTCAAAGATTCTTCGATTGCTGCAGGAAATACCCAAACCCTGAGCACGGTGGCACGGTGGCTGAGTGGTTAGCACTGCTGCCTCACAGCGCCAGGGACCCAGGTTCGAGTCCAACCTCGGATGATGGTCCATGTCAATTTGCACTGGTTTCCTCTCACAGGACAAAGGTGTGAAGGTTAGATCAGCTGGCCACGCCGAAGCGCAACCCACCCATACCCCTACATTTACCCCTTACAATTTCCCATGGCCAATTCACCTGACCCGCACATCTTCGTGACTGTGGGAGGAAACCGGAGCACCCCCACGCAGACACAGGGAGAACGTGCAAACTCCACACAGTCAGTCGCCTGAGTCGGGAATTGAACCCGGGTCTCAGACGCTGTGAGACAGCAGTGCTAACCACTGTGCCACCGTGCCGCCCACGATCAGGGATGCACAGGTTAGGTGGGTTGGCCGTGGGAAATTGCCTGCTTTGATCAGTGATGTGCAGGTTAGGTGGGCTGGCCATGGGAAATTGTCTGTATTGATCAGTGATGTGCAGGGTAGGTAGGTTGGTCATGGGAAATTGCCTGTATTGATCAGGGATATGCAAGTTAGATGGGTTGGCTGTGGGAAATTGCCTGTATTGATCATGGATGTGCAGGTTAGATGGGTTGGCCGTGGGAAATGCAGAGTTGCAGGGATAGGGTAGGGGTTTGGATCTGGGTTGAAGGGTCAGTGTGGACTCAATGTGCCAAATGGCTGCCTCCACACTGTATGGATTCAGCCATTCTGTGATCGGAAGTGGGAGTGCTCTCCAATGATTGCATGATGTTGGGCACCACTTTCCTCAGACAGTGACAAATTAGTTATGTTTGTCTACAGTAACATCTCACTCCTCACCTCTCTGTCATCGAGTTCCAATGATTCCCCAGAAGCTGACTCTCCTCATCAATTCTGCTGACCTCCTTTATTCAAATCGAAACTGCTCCCAATTCTCAGGTCTACCGCTCTTTTTGGTCAGTTTATATGTCCTTTCCTTGGATTTTCCCTGGAACGTTGGAGGCTGAGTGGTGACCTTATAGAGGTTAGAGACCTTATGGAGGTTTATAAAATCCTGCTCCAGGGGTTGACTCCGTTCAGCGCTGATGGTCCAGGATGCCCTGCACTGGGTCTCCAAGGGCTGATGACAGATGATGGAATAAACCTTTTTATCAAGTTCATTTCCAGGATGAATCATACAATCATACAGTGTGGAAACAGGCCCTTTGGAAACAGTCCACACTGACCCTGCACAGAGTAACCCAACCAGACCCATTCCCCTATTACCCTACACTTACCCCTGACTAATCCACCTAACCTACACATCCCTGAATGCTACGGGTAATTTAGCATGGCCAATTCACCTTAACCTGCACATCTTTGGACTGTGGGAGGAAACCCACACAGACACGGGGAGAATGTGCAAACTCCACACAGTCAGTTGCCCGAGGCTGGAATTGAACCCAGATCCCTGGCGCTGTGAGGCAGCAGTGCTAACCACTGAGCCACCGTGCAGAGGCGTCACTGCCCGTCCCCAATTGCCCAGAGGGCAATCCCATCGCTGTGGGTCTGGAGTCACGCGTAGTCCTGACCGGTTTCCTTTCCCTGAAAAGCACAAGTGAACCAGATGGGTTTTACGACAATTGATAACAAGATTCGTGGTCACCATGAGACTTGTAAAATTGCAGATTTTTAAAACCCCACAGTGTCCCATGACAGGATTTGAACCCAGGTCATCACCTGGGTCTCTGGATTAATAGGTGAGTGATAATACCACTCGATCGTCGCCTCTCCCCATCTACCGGCTCTGTCTCTCTGGGAGACCTCCAGCAGGTGACCCTGGGGTCTTGAGGTGCCTGTTCTCTGTTAACAGGGTGATCGTTCTCTCTCCTTCAATGCTGTTATCCGAGGCTCACCGAAACCACAAAGAATCTGCGCCCACACAAGTTTCTGAGACCAAAGAAAAGGACTTGCAGGAGTATTTGAGTCAGTCAGGTCATCCTGTGACAGGAATGATGGGGTTAAACTAGAAAGGGCTTAGATAAGACTGGAGGGTTTGAGTTATAGAGAGAGACTGGGACCACTTTCACTGGAGTGTCACAGACTGATGGGTGACCGTGTAGAGGTTCACAAAATCATGGGGGACTTGCATAAGGTGAACAGCAAATATCTTCTCCTCAGGGTGAGGGAGTTTAAGGTGAAAGGAGAAATATTTTGTGACGACGCTGTCACTTGAAGAAGGTTATTTTGTCCTTGGTTTTTTTGAAGAGAGGTCGTAAAGGCAGAGGGGCCGAAGGGTCTGGTTTAACACTGGGAGGGGAGCGGCCAGTTCTCCCAGTCCGGGGTTTTTCTCGTTTGGTTTAGCTGTAGCACTCACAAGATGTTGAGAATTTGGGAAAAGTGCAGCAGATCAGGCAGCATCCGAGGAGCAGGAGAGTCGACGTTTCAGGCATAAAGCCTTTCACCAGGAAGGTGGAAGGGCTTATCGTCGAAATGCCGACCCTCCCGCCCCCTCGGATGCTGCCTGAGCTGCTGTGCTTTTCCAGCGCCACACTTTTCAGCTCTGACTCTCCAGCCTCTGCGGTCCCCACTACCTCCACAGTCACAAGATGCTGGAGTCCAAGAAAGGTTTGAGCAGGAGATTCCTGAATGATCTTTCTCTCTGAAATCTCTTTGGATATTGTTCCCTCCTGCCTGTAAGAATCCGTGTTTGAATTTACCTTTTTGCCAAGGTTCATGGGATTGGAACAGCTCCTTAGTTAAGTTGCTGTATCGGGTCGGTTCAGTTTTCCAATAGTTAAGTTACTTTAAAATTAATATCTTCTTTTGTTCATATTTCAACCGTAGGGTTTAAATAAATTCTGTTTTGCTTAAAGCCGAGGGGTTTGACCAGCTGCATCACACCTGGACTTCACAGCTACCTTTAACGTAAGAAAGTTTAGGGTCTAGGCTACCTTCTTCAAATATTTCGAGGGGGGGGTCTGGCCTGTCCATAACAATTTGAAAGGGACAGGGGGCACAGAGGGGGGGTGTTTACAGAACAAACTGCCAAAGGAGTTGTTGAGCCAGGTACAATTATAACATTTAAAAGACATTTGGACCGGGACATGGGTAGGAAAGGTTAAAGGGATATGGGCCAATCACAGGGAAGTGGGATTAGTTCAGTTTAAGATACCTTGTGGGCGGCACAGTGGTTAGCACTGCTGCCTCACAGCGCCAGAGACCCGGGTTCAATTCCTGCCTCAGGCGACTGACTGTGTGGAGTTTGCACGTTCTCCCCATGTCTGTGTGGGTTTCCTCTGAGTGCTCCGGTTTCCTCCCACAGTCCAAAGATGTGCGGGTCAGGTGAATTGGCCATGCTAAATTGCCCATAGTGTTAGGTAAATGTAGGGGAATGGGTGGGTTGTGCTTTGGCGGGTCGGTGTGGACTGGTGGGGCCAAAGGGCCTGTTTCCACACTGTAAGTAATCTAATACCTGAGTTCTGTTTTTGCATTGTTTGACTCTATGACTCTCATCTCATCTAATGTTTCAGGGTAATGCAAGATGGAGGATGGGAAAAAGTTGTGGCTGTAAGAGTTGCTCCTTTTTTGAGATACGTTCGGCGTTGGAGCTGATTTCCTTGAATTCCGGGAGCTGTGATTACTGGTTTATCTGCTGTTGCATTGTTTTGGAACTTTGTGGGGGGTAAAAAAATGTCAAAACTTAGAAAAGGAGGAAGGGAGACTAAGGCAGTGACCACATGGGAAGTGACTCAAACAGAGAAAGAGACCTGCACTGCTGTGTGACCCAGCAGGGAATCCACACAGCTGCTGCCTTTGCTGTTTGGTTTCAAGTACCTCTGGACATTGGAGATTTTTCTCAGAAAAATAACCAAACAGCGAAATTCACCTCGGAGATACCTGTGTGAGAGAGCTCACTGCAGGGGAACAGCTAAGCGGCTTTTTAAAGTGTAACCTTCCTGCTTTTCTTTCGTAAATCTACAACAGTGAGCAGAGTGGGGTTTGTCTTGGGGATATGTTGTTCTTGAGATCTGTCTCTTGACTAAATTTTAAAAATATAAAAACAGAGATATTAAGTTAGCCTGGCACAGTGTTTTTAGAGCAATAAGTGTGTTATTTTCTGGTTCTGATGATTGTGAGGGTGCAAAGACGGCCTTTAGTTGAGTGATGTGCCCTTCCTGTTGGATGTGGAAGTTCAGGGAGAGCCTCCATGTGACTGATGATTATGTCTGCAGGAAGTGTTTTTGGTTCCAAATCCTGTCAGATTGCATGGATTGGTTAGAGTCAAAGAGTCCGAGTATTGAGTACAGGAGTTGGGAGGTCATGTTGCGGCTGTACAGGACATTGGTTAGGCCACTGTTGGAATATTGCATGCAATTCTGGTCTCCTTCCTATCGGAAAAATGTTGTGAAACTTGAAAGGGTTCAGAAAAGATTTACAAGGATGCTGCCAGGGTTGGAGGATTTGAGCTACAGGGAGAGGCTGAACAGGCTGGGGCTGTTTTCCCTGAAGCGTCGGAAGCTGAGGGGTGACCTTACAGAGGTTTAGAAAGTCATGAGGGGCATGGATAGGATAAATAGACAAAGTCTTTTCCCTGGGCTGGGGGAGTCCAGAACTAGAGGGCATAGGTTTAGGGTGAGAGGGGAAAGATATAGAAGAGACCTAAGGGGCAGCTTTTTCACTCAGAGGGTGGTACGGGTATGGAATGAGCTGCCAGAGGAAGTGGTGGAGGCTGGTACAATTGCAACATTTAAGAGGCATCTGGATGGGTATATGAATAGGAAGGGTTTAGAAGGATATGGGCTGGGTGCTGGCAGGTGGGACTTGATTGGTTTGGGATATCTGGTCGGGTTGGACAGAAGGGTCTGTTTCTGGTTGGAACGATAGTTTGAAACAATGAGGAATCTACTGGAACTGGGGGTGTGATGGATGGCAGTTGCAGGGAGGGGCGAAAACAGCCGATACACTCAGGTAAATGGGTTACTACCAGGAGAGGTAGGCAGCTAGTGCAGGAATCTCCTGCGGTTATACCCATTTCAAACAGGTATGCTGTTTTGGAAAATGTCGGGGGTGATGGATTCTCAGGGGAACAGCTAAGTTTCTGGTATTGAGACTGGCTCCAAGGCAATGAGGGATACATCGGGTTCCAAGAGATCAATTGTGTCAGGGGACTCTCTTGTCCGAGGTACAGACAGATGTTTCTGTGGCCAGCAGAGAAAAAGCAGAATGGTGTGTTGTTTCCCTGGTGCCAGGATCAAGGATGTCTCAGAGAGGGTGCAGAATGTTCTCACGGGGGAGAGGGGCCAGCAGGAGGTCATTGTCCACATTGGAACCAACGACATTGGAAGGGAAAAGGTTGAGATTCTGAACGGAGATTATAGAGAGTTAGGCAGAAATTTAAAAAGGAGGACATTGAGGGTAGTAATATCTGGATTACTCCCGGTGCTACAAGCTAGTGAGGGCAGGAATAGGAGGATAGAGCAGATGAATGCATGACTGAGGAGCTGGTGTATGGGAGAAGGATTCACATTTTTGGATCATTGGAAGCTGTTTTGGGGTAGAAGTGACCTGTACAAGAAGGACGGATTGCACCTAAATTGGAAGGGGACTAATATACTGGCAGGGAAATTTGCTAGAGCTGCTCGGGAGGATTTAAACTAGTAAGGTGGGGGGTGGGACCCAGGGAGATAGTGAGGAAAGAGATCGATTTGAGACGAGTACAGCTGAGAACAGAAGTGAGTCAAACAGTCAGGGCAGGCAGGGACAAGGTAGGACTAATACATTAAACTGCATTTATTTCAATGCAAGAGGCCTAACAGGGAAGGCAGATGAACTCAGGGTATGGTTAGGAACATGGGATTGGGATATCATAGCAATTACAGAAACATGGCTCAGGGATGGGCAGGACTGGCAGCTGAATGTTCCAGGATAGAAATGTTACAGGAAGGATAGAAAGGGAGGCAAGAGAGGAGGGGGAAGTGGTGTTTTTGATAAGGAATAGCATTACAGCTGTGCTGAGGGAGGATATTCCTGGAAATACATCCAGGGAAGTTATTTGGGTGGAACTGAGAAATAAGAAAGGGATGATCACCTTATTGGGATTGTATTATAGACCCCCTAATAGTCAGAGGGAAATTGAGAAACAAACTTGTAAGGAGATCTCAGCTATCTGTAAGAATAATAGGGTGGTTATGGTCGGGGATTTTAACTTTCCAAACATCGACTGGGACTGCCATAGTGTTAAGGGTTTAGATGGAGAGGAATTTGTTAAGCGTGTACAAGACAATTTTCTGATTCAGTATGTGGATGTACCTACTAGAGAAGGTGCAAAACTTGACCTACTCTTGGGAAATAAGGCAGGGCAGGTGACTTAGGTGTCAGTGGGGGAGCACTTTGGGGTCAGCGACCATAATTCTATTAGATTTAAAATAGTGATGGAAAAGGATAGACCAGATCTAAAAGTTGAAATTCTAAATTGGAGAAAGGCCAATTTTGACAGTATTAGGCAAGAACTTTCGAAAGCTGATTGGGGACAGATGTTCGCAGGTAAAGGGACGGCTGGAAAATGGGAAGCCTTCAGAAATGAGATAACAAGAATCCAGAGAAAGTATATTCCTGTCAGGGTGAAAGGGAAGGCTGGTAGGTATAGGGAATACTGGATGACTAAAGAAATTGAGGTAGGGAGAGAATAGGGCCCCTCCGAGAGCAGCAAGGCGGCCTTTGTGTGGAGCCACAGGATATGGGGGAGATACTAAATGAATATTTTGCATCAGTATTTACTGTGGAAAAGGACATAGAATGATGTAGGATGTGGGGAAATAAATAGGAAATAAATTTTATTCCTGAGGAGGAAGTGCTGGACGTCTTGAAACACAAAAAGGTGGATAAATCTCCAGAACCTGATCAGGTTTGATTAGATTAGATTAGATTCCCTACAGTGTGGAAACAGGCCCTTCAGCCCAACCAGTCCATACTGACCCTCCGAAGAGTAACCCACCCAGACCCATTTCCCTCTGACTAATGCACCTGACACTACGGGCATTTTAGCATGGCCAATTCACCCTGACCTGCGCATCTTTGGACTGTGGGAGGAAACTGGAGCACCCGGAGGAAACACACGCAGACACAGGGAGAACGTGCAACCTCCACACAGACAGTCGCTCTGAGGCTGGAATCGAACCTGGGTCCCTGGAGCTGTGATTTTTGGGTCTCTTGCTGAAATATTTGCATTATCAAAAGTCGCAAGTGAGGTGCTGGAAGACTGGAGGTTGGCTAACGTGGTGCCACTGTTTAAGAAGGGTGGCAAGGACAAGCCAGGGAACTATAGACCGGTGAGCCTGACCTCGGTGGTGGGCAAGTTGTTGGAGGGAATCCTGAGGGACAGGATGTACATGTATTTGGAAAGGCAAGGACTGATTAGGGATAGTCAACATGGCTTTGTGCGTGGGAAATTATGTCTCACAAACTTGATTGAGTTTTTTGAAGAAGTAACAAAGAGGATTGATGAGGGCAGAGCAGTAGATGTGATTTATATGGACTTCAGTAAGGCGTTCGACAAGGTTCCCCATGGGAGACTGATTAGCAAGGTTAGATCTCATGGAATACAGGGAGAACTAGCCATTTGGATACAGAACTGGCTCAAAGGTAGAAAACAGAGGGTGGTGGTGGAGGGTTGTTTTTCAGACTAGAGGCCTATGACCAGTGGAGTGCCACAAGGATCGGTGCTGGGTCCACTACTTTTTGTCATTTACATAAATGATTTGGATGCGAGCATAAGAGGGACAGTTTTGCAGATGACACCAAAATTGGAGGTGTAGTGGACAGAGAAGAGGGTTACCTCAGATTACAACAGGATCTGGACCAGATGGGCCAATGGGCTGAGAAGTGGCAGATGGAGTTTAATTCAGGTAAATGCGAGGTGCTGCATTTTGGGAAAGCAAATCTTAGCAGGACTTATATACTTAATGGTAAGGTATTGGGGAGTGTTGCTGAACAAAGAGACCTTGGAGTGCAGGTTCATAGCTCCTTGAAAGTGGAGTCGCAGGTAGATAGGATAGTGAAGGTGGTGTTTGGTATGCTTTCCTTTATTGGTCAGAGTATTGAGTACAGGAGTTGGGAGGTCATGTTGCGGCTGTACGGGACATTGGTGAGGCCACTGTTGGAATATTGCATGCAATTCTGGTTTCCTTCCTATCGGAAAAATGTTGTGAAACTTGAAAGGGTTCAGAAAAGATTTACAAGGATTGGAGGATCTGAGCTACAGGGAGAGGCTGAACAGGCTGGGGCTGTTTTCCCTGGAGTGTGGGAGGCTGAGGGGTGACCTTATAGAGGTTTACAAAATTATGAGGGGCATGGATAGGATAAATAGACAAAGTCTTTTCCCTGGGGTCAGGGAGTCCAGAACTAGAGGGCATAGGTTTAGGGTGAGAGGGGAAAGATATGAAACAGTCCTAAGGGGCAACGTTTCCACACAGAGAGTGGTGAAAATGGGACTAGATTAGCTTGGGATATCTGGTCAGCATGGATGAGTCAGACGGAAGAGTCTGTTTCCGTGCGGTACATCTGTATGACTCGATAATCCTGGTTAAATTAGTTTTTGTAGAGGGCATGGGTTGAGAATTAAGATCAGACCGTTCAGGAGAGATGCTCGGAAGCACTTTGACACACAAGGAGGGGGTAAAGATTTGGAACCCTGTTACATAAGTGGCAGTGTGTGCAGGGTCAGATGTTAACTTTACATCTGTGATAAATTGTTGGGAAGCAAAAGCATTGAAGGATATTGGCTAAAAGCAGGAATTTGGAGTGAGATCACAGAGTAGCCACTGAATGAGTGATTCTGGGTCAGTGGTGCTGGAAGAGCACAGCAGTTCAGGCAGCATCCAAAGTGCAGCGAAATCAACGTTTCGGGCAAAAGCGGTGGGGGGAAGAAAGGGAACACGAGTTTTAGAACAAAATGGTGGCGCGGGAGAAAAAGGAACATGATTTTTAGAACTGAATGGGTGAGCGTAGAGGGGCTGAACGACCTCCTCCTGCACCAAGACAGCTGGTGGCACCTAATTACAGCTCCAACCTCCAGGTTAAACCATGACAACTTCAAATAGCACTTGTTGTCAAAACAGACCCTGTAGATGTTGCAGCAACCCCTCCCCAGGTTCCATGTTCCTCCGGGTTCAGAGACAGCGTGGCTCACCAGACCTCACTGAAACTTCAGTCCGGGACCCCGAAATGTTAACCCTGTCAGACTCGCGGAGCTTTTCCAACCAGTGCTGTTTCTGTTTCACTGAAACGTACTCCGAGATGGTGACCCTCACTGGTGAGGACCGACAGCAGAAACGTCTGTAACCCTGTGCGATGGAGAGAGAGAGTGGGAAAGTGCAGTAAAACTGGAAGCACTAGATTCTTGACATGCCTAAAAATCCCCTCAGGGTTTAGACAGTGACCTCTGAACTTTAGGAACCACTTTATCTCCAGGTATTTACATCTCATTGTTAGTTAATCTTACCTCATTTCCCTTTTTTTTGATGTTTCAAAAATAGACTTTATTCATAAAAATATCTTTATGTACATATATAATCACGAAAGCAGTTCGGTTCTGTACAGTAACATTTCAAGAAACAAACATTTGACTCTATCTAACAAACAAACCAAAGACATCTCTTACTTGTACAGGATGTTTACTCCTATCTGAGGCACTGGGAGGGTCCGATAACTGATCAGACCCCCGTTTCCCTTCAGCAGGAAGCTCTCAGACAGGGGTCTTTCCCCACTGCCCCTTGGCAGCAGCTGCCCCAAGCTTCAGTGCCCCCCTCAGCACGTAGTCCTGGGCCTTGGAAGGTGTCAGTCTGTAACACTCGGTCAGGGTCAGCTCCTTGCTCTGGAAGACCAACACGTTTCGGGCAGATCAAAGAGCGTCTCTCCCTGAGTTGATGGTCCTCCAGGCGCAGTCGGTGTTTGTCTCGGTGTGTGTCCCGGGGAACAGGCCGTAGAGCACAGAGTCCCGCCTCACGGAGCTGCTCGGGACGAACCTCGACACAACCCACTGCGTCTCTCTCCAGACTTCCTTCACAAAGGCCCACTCCACATAGAGATGTGTGACAGTCTCTACCCCCCTCCCCCCACAGCCGCTTCGAGGGCAGCGTGCACGGGCACAGACCGACCGGGCGTACATGAAGGATCTGACAGGCAGTGCCCTTCTCCCCACCAGCCGAGCGATGTCCTGGGGCTTGTTGGAAAGTTCTGGTGATGGGACATTCTGCCGAATGACTTTGACAGTCTGCCCAGGGAACAACCCGACAGGGCCCACCCTCTCCATTTCCCACAGGGTCTCCAGGACACTACAGGCTGACCACTTCCTGATGTAAGGACCGGCTCCAATGTCACCTCCATTTCCAGCAGGTTCTGTATACCATGCCCACTCCCACCATTTGCCCACACAATACCACAGAATCATACAGCACGGAAGTAGACCCTACGGCCCAACTAGACCTGGCCAATCAGATCTCCTGATGAATCTAGTCCCACCTACAAACAATTGGCCCATATCCCTCCAAACCCCCTCCCCATTCACATATACATCCAGATGCCTTTTAAATGTTGCAATTGAAGTAACCTCCACCACTTCCTCTGGCAGCTCATTCCACCCACTCACACTCACACTCACACACACACACTCACACTCTCTCACACACATACTCACACACACACTCACACACACACACTCATACTCACACTCACACTCACACACTCACACTCACACTCACACACACACACACACACTCACACACTCACACTCACACACACACACGCATACTCATACTCACACTCACACACACACACTCACACACACACACTCACACACACACACTCATACTCACACTCACACACTCACACTCACACACTCAAACTCACACACACACTCACACACTCACACTCACACACACTCACACACTCACACACTCATACTCACACACTCACACACACACACACACACTCTCACACACTCATACTCATACACTCACACTCACACACACACTTACACACACTCATACTCACACTCACACACACTCACACACACACACACTCACACACACTCACACACATACTCACACTCATACACACACACTCACACACACACTCACACACTCACACACACACTCACACTCACACACTCACACTCACACACACACTCACACACACACACACTCACACACTCACACACACACTCACACACACACACTCATACTCACACACTCACACTCACACACACACTCACACACACACACTCATACTCACACACTCAAACTCACACACACACTCACACACTCAAACACACACACTCACGCTCACACACACACACACTCATACTCACACTCACACACACACACACTCAGACACACACACACTCATACTCATACACTCACACTCACACACACACTTACACACACTCATACTCACACTCACACACACTCACACATGCACATACTCACACTCACACACACTCACACACACTCACTCACACTCATACTCACACACACACTCACACACACTCACACTCTCACACTCACACACACACTCACGCTCACACACACACACACACATACTCATACTCACACTCACACTCACACACACACACATACTCACACACACTCACACACACACTCATACTCACACTCACACACTCACACACTCACACACACATACTCACACTCACACACTCACACTCACACACTCAAACTACACACACTCACACACACTCACACTCACACACACACACACACATACTCATACTCACACTCACACACTCAGACACTCACACACACTCACTCTCACACTCACACTCACACACACACTCACACACACATACTCACACTCACACACTCACACACTCACTCACACACACTCACTCGCACACACACACACACACTCACACTCATACTCATACTCACACACACACACACTCATACTCACACACACTCACACACACTCATACTCATACACTCACACTCACACACACTCACACACACACACACACACTCACACATGCACATACTCACACTCACACACTCACTCACACACACACTCATACTCACACACTCACACTCGCACACACTCACACACACACACTCATACTCACACTCACACTCATACTCACTCACACACTCACACTTGCACACACTCACACTCATTCTCACTCACACACACACACTCACATGCACATACTCACACTCACACTTACTCACACACTCACACACACTCATACTCACACTCATACTCACACACTCACACTCGTACACACTCATTCTCACTCACACACACACACACACTCATTCTCACTCACACACACACACTCATACTCATACACTCACACTCACACACTCACACTCACACACACACTTACACACACTCATACTCATACTCACACTCACACACTCGCACACACACACACACACACACTCACACACACACTCACACATGCACATACTCACACTCACACACTCACTCACATACACTCATACTCACACTCATACTCACACAGTCGCACACACTCACACACACTCACACACACTCACACACGCACATACTCACACTCACACACACACACTCATACTCATACTCACACTCATACTCATTCACACACTCACACTCGCACACACTCACACTCATTCTCACTCACACACACACTCACACATGCACATACTCACACTCACATACTTACTCACACACTCACACACACTCATACTCACACACTCACACTCGCACACACTCACACAGCACATACTCACACTCACACACTCACACACACTCATACTCATACTCACACTCACGCTCACTCACACACTCACACTCGCACACACACACACACACTCATTCTCACTCACACACACACTTACACTCATACTCATACTCACACTCACACTCGCTCACACTCACACACTCACACACGCACATACTCACACACACACACTCACACACACTCATACACACACACACTCATTCTCACTCACACACACACACTCACACACACACACTCACACACACACACACTCATTCTCACTCACACACACACTCACACACACAAACTCACACTTACACACACACACTCACACACACACACACTCTCACACACACACACACACATTCTCACTCACATACACACACTCACACACACACATACACACACTCACACTCACACACATACACACACTTACTCACACACACTCACACTCACACACACTCACACTCTCTCACAAACACAAACCCACACACATTCTCGCACTTACACTCACACATACACGTACTCACACTTACACACACACACACTCATACACACTCACTCACACTCTCTCACACACACACTCACACACACACACTCACACACATACTCACACTCACACTCAGTCACACTTACTCACACACACACACACTCATACACACACACACTCACACTCTCTCACAAACACACACCCATACTTACACACACACTCACACACACACACTCTCATACACACACACTCACACACTTACTCACACACACACACTCACTCTCTCTCACAAATACACACTCACACACTTACACACACACACACTCACACACACATATTCATGTACACACACACAAACACACTCACACACTTGCACACCCTCACACTCACACACTTGCTCACAAACACACACTCTCACTCACACGCACACACTTGCTCACAAACACACTCACACACTTACACACACACACTCATGCACACACACTCATACACACACACACTCTCTCACACTCACACACACTCACACACGCACTCTCTCACACACTCTCACACACACACACTCATACACGCACTCACACACTCTCACACACACTCATCCACATGCACTCACACACACACTCACACACGCACTCACACACACTCATACACACTCATACACACTCACACGCACTCACACACACGCACTCATCCACACGCGCGCATGCGCACACACACACACTCATACACACAAACACTCTCACACACACACACACTCACTCTCACACACTTTCACACACACACTCATAAGCACTCACACACTGACACTCACACTCGCACAAGCACTCTCACACATACACTCACACACCCACTCACACTCACACACTTTCACACACACACACATACACTCTCACACATACTCTCTCTTGCACTCACATTCTCATTCTCACACTCACTCTCATACACACACTCACACATACACACACTGTCACTCTCACTCACAGTGGAGACAGACAACAGACACACTGACAGGAATATTCTTGGCAGAAAAATATAAATTGGGATGAACAACGTTCTGAATGTAGAAAGGAGTCAATCTCAAAGGGAGGTTAAATGATCTCCCAGCTCCCAACTTGGCTGGTGGTGAGAAGGGCTCTGCCTGTGAGATCCTTTATGCACGCCCGGACTCTCAGCCGCACCGCACGCTGCCCTCGAAGCGGCTGCGGGGGGGACGAGACTGTCACACACCTCCTTCTGGAATGTGCCTATGCAGAGGAAGTCTGGAGAGGAATGCAGTGGTGTTTGTCGAGGTTCGTCCCGAGCAGCGCCGTGACGCGGGACTCCGTGGTCTACGGCCTGTTCCCCGGGACGCACACCGAGACGAACATCAACTGTGCCTGGAGGATCATCAACTCGGTGAAGGACGCTCTCTGGGAGGTCCGAAACCTGTTGATCTTCCAGCTGAAGGAGTTGACCCCGACTGAGTGTTGCAGACTGGCACATTCCAAGGTCCAGGACTACGTGTTGAGGGACGCGCTGAAGCTTGGGGCAGCTGCTGCCAAGGCGCGGTGGGGAAAGACCACCATGTAACATCTGTCTGTCTAAGAACAGGAGGCCCACGCAGTCATTTGGGCTCTGCTGGCACCTCAGCAGAAGGGCTGGATAGTAAATGTACAGATTGTACATAGGGAAAATAAATTTTGATGTCTGTACATAAAGCAATGTAATGTATGCACAAGAATGAAATGACCAATTGTATAGAGATCCAAATAATTTTATGAATAAAGTATATTTTTGAAATATAAAATAAACCTCCCAGCTCCTTTTAGATGTCAGGGAATGATGACTCACGGCTGTCACTAAAACATTGGACGTTCTCCACTTCTGCTGGTGACCCGTGACCCTCCTGTCACAGAGTCATCGAGATGTACAGCACGGAAACAGACCCTTCGGCCCAACCCGTCCATGCCGACCAGATATCCCAACCCAATCTAGTCCCACCTGCCAGCACCCGGCCCATCTCCCTCCAAACCCTTCCTATTCATATACCCATCCAAATGCCTCTTAAATGTTGCAATTGTACCAGCCTCCACCACATCCTCTGGCAGCTCATTCCATACACGTACCACCCTCTGTGTGAAAAAGTTGCCCCTTAGGTCTCTTTTATATCTTTCCCCTCTCACCCTAAACCTATGCCCCTCTAGTTCTGGACTCCCCAACCCCAGGAGAAAAGACTTTGCCTACTTAACCTATCCATGCCCCTCATAATTCTGTAAACCTCTATAAGGTTGTAGACTAGATGGGCCGAATGGCCTTACTTCCACTCCTATGTCTTAAGATCTCCCTCAGCCTCCCATGCTCCAGGGAAAACAGCCCCAACCTGTTCAGCCTCTTCCTGTAACTCAAATCCTCCAACCCTGGCAACATCCTTGTAAATCTTTTCTGAACCCTTTCAAGCTTCACAACATCTTTCCGATAGGAAGGAGACCAGAATCGCACACAATATTCCAACAGTGGCCTAACCAATGTCCTGTACAGCCGCAACATGACCTCCCAACTCCTGTACTCAATACTCTGACCAATAAAGGAAAGCATACCAAACGCCTTCTTCACTATCCTATCTACCCAAGACTCTACTTTCAAGGAGCTATGAACCTGCACTCCAAGGTCTCTCTGTTCAGCAACACTCCCTAGGACCTTACCATTAAGTGTATAAGTCCTGCTAAGTCCACTACATCTCCAATTGTCCCACTCCACTACATCTGTCCCACTCCTGCCCCCAACATATCCTCCCCATCCCCTCCCATGACAACTCTACCCTCCCTCCCTGACTGTCCCCCCACAGACTGTTCCTCCTCCCTCATCCATAACACACCTGCTTTCTGCTCCTCCAATCACATTGCCTGTTGCTGCCTCCATTTGCTGACCAATCAGCAGGAAACATGGTAAAGGAAGCAGCCCGTGATTGGAGGAGCAGCTGCCTCTGAACGTTTCTGATTGGTCCACCAAGTGATTCCTTTCTCTCAGTGTTGGAATATTGCGTGCAGTTCTGGTCTCCTTCCTATTGGAAAGATGTTGTGAAACTTGAAAGGGTTCAGAAAAGATTTACAAGGATGTTGCCAGGGTTGGAGGATTTGAGCTACAGGGAGAGGCTGAATAGGCTAGGGCTGTTTTCCCTGGAGTGTTGGAGGCTGAAGGGTGACCTTATAGAGGTTTACAAAATTATGAGGGGCATGGATAGGGTAAATAGACAAAGTCTTTTCCCTGGGGTCGGGGAGTCCAGAACTAGAGGGCATAGGTTTAGGGTGAGAGGGGAAAGATATGAAAGAGACCTAAGGGGCAACTTTTTCACACAGAGGGTGGTACGTGTATGGAATGAGCTGCCAGAGGAAGTGGTGGAGGCTGGTACAATTGCAACATTTAAGAGGCATCTGGATGGGTATATGAATAGGAAGGGTTTGGAGGGATATGGGCCGGGGATGGGCAGGTGGGACTAGATTGGGTTGGGATATCTGGTCGGCATGGACGGGTTGGACCGAAGGGTCTGTTTCCGTGCTGTACATCTCTATGGCTCTATGACTTCCCCTTACTAAATCCATGCTGACTTGTTCTACTCTGACCCTGCACTTCCAAGAATTTAGAAATCTGATCCTTAATGTTGGATTCTAGAATTTTACCTGCAACCGAGGTTAGGCTAATTGGCTGATAATTTTTCATCTTTTGTCCTGATCTATTCTTGAACAATGGGGTTACAACAGTGATTTTCCAATCGTCTGGAACTGTCCAGTGATTTTTGAAAGCTTACAACCAACGCCTCTGCTATTTCTTCAGCCACCTCCCTCAGAACTCTAGGCTGTTGCCCATCTGGGCCAGGAGATTTTTCAATTTTTAGACCTTTTAGCTTTTCAAGTACCTTCTCATTTGTATTCAAATAGACAGTTCTGTACCTTTGTCTTAAAACCTCTCTTCAAAATAAAAACTGGGACTAAATACACTTCTTAATGCTGTAGTATCTCACATCCCACCCTCTGTCTTGTGGGATGAGGAGCCCATGACCAATAGGAACAGAGCAGAGTCCCTGGGGTCAAGGGCTGAGAGAGGAGATGGTTCTGCCCATCATGAGACCGACCGTAACAGAAGACGGCGCTGCTTAGGGCACTGAGGCTCATGGGAATTGCTTTGTGCCCACTGTCCAACTTCAGAATATATTTGTCCTGGAGGGAGTGCAGCAGAGGCTCATGGGATTGATACTGGGAATGGAGGCAAAGAAAGTGAGGGCTGCAGATGCTGGAGATCAGGTTGAAAAGTGTGGCGCTGGAAAAGCACAGCAGGTCAGGCAGCATCCGAGGAGCAGGAGAATCAACGTTTCAGGCATGAGCCCTTCATCGTAAAGCCAGGATTGTTGATCGAGGAGAGATTATTTCGGCTGGGCTTGTGTTCACCAGAGTTTCAAACAACCTGAGGGGATCTGAGCGGTATAAAACCAGGGAGGTGAGGAATATCGGTATTATCGTTAGAGTATTAATCCAGAAATTCAGCTAGTGTTCTGGGGAGCCAGGTTCGAATCCTCCCCACGGCAGATAGTGAAGTTTGAGACAAACAGGATGGAGGCAGGGAGACTGACTCCTGGGGGTCGGGAACCGGGGGAGACAGTCTCAGGAGACAGAGATGAGGAAACATCTCACTGTGAGGGTGAAGGAATCACAGGGGCCAGATCACTGAGTAGCCACAAGAACAGATGCTGGAAATTAGAGTTGAGAGTGTGATGCTGGAAAAACGCAGCAGGTCAGGCAGCATCCGAGGAGCAGGAAAATCAACACTTGGGGCAAGAGCCATCCTAATGTAACAAGGGGTACGTCGGTTCCAAGAGATCAATTGTGTTTGGGGATTCTCTAGTCCGAGGTACAGACAGATGTTTCTGTGGCCAGCAGAGAAAAAGCAGAATGGTGTGTTGTTTCCCTGGTCCCAGGATCAAGGATGTCTCAGAGAGGGTGCAGAATGTTCTCACGGGGGAGAGGGGCCAGCAGGAGGTCATTGTCCACATTGGAACCAATGACATTGGAAGGGAAAAGGATAAGATTCTGAAGGGAGATTACAGAGAGTTAGGCAGGAATTTAAAAAGGAGGACATTGAGGGTAGTAATACCTGGATTACTGGTGAGTGAGGGCAGGAATAGGAGGATACAGCAGATGAATGCATGGCTGAGGAGCTGGTGTATGGGAGAAGGATTCACATTTTTGGATCATTGGAATCTCTTTTGGGGTAGAAGTGACCTGTACAAGAAGGACGGATTGCACCTAAATTGGAAGGGGACTAATATACTGGCAGGGAAATTTGCTAGAGCTGCTCGGGAGGATTTAAACTAGTAAGGTGGGGGGGTGGGACCCAGGGAGATAGTGAGGAAAGAGATCGATCTGAGACGGGTACAGCTGAGAACAGAAGTGAGTCAAACAGTCAGGGCAGGCAGGGACAAGGTAGGACTAATAAATTAAACTGCATTTATTTCAATGCAAGGGGCCTAACAGGGAAGGCAGATGAACTCAGGGCATGGTTAGGAACATGGGACTGGGATATCATAGCAATTACAGAAACATGGCTCAGGGATGGGCAGGACTGGCAGCTGAATGTTCCAGGGTACAAATGCTACAGGAAGGACAGAAAAGGAGGCAAGAGAGGAGGGGGGGGGGGGGGTGGCATTTTTGATAAGCATTACAGCTGTGAAAGGGATGATCACCTTATTGGGATTGTATTATCGACCCCCTAATAATCAGAGGGAAATTGAGAAACAAACTTGTAAGGAGATCTCAGCTATCTGTAAGAATAATAGGGTGGTTATGGTCGGGGATTTTAACTTTCCAAACATTGACTGGGACTGCCATAGCGTTAAGGGTTTAGATGGAGAGGAATTTGTTAAGTGTGCACAAGACAATTTTCTGATACAGTGTGTGGATGTACCTACTAGAGAAGGTGCAAAACTTGACCTACTCTTGGGAAATAAGGCAGGGCAGGTGACTGAGGTGTCAGTGGGGGAGCACATTGGGGCCAGCGACCATAATTCTATTGGTTTTAAAATAGCGATGGAAAAGGATAGACCAGATCTAAAAGTTGAAGTTCTAAATTGGAGAAAGGCCAATTTTGACGGTATTAGGCATGAACATTCGAAAGCTGATTGGAGGCAGATGTTCGCAGGTAAAGGGACGGCTGGAAAATGGGAAGCCTTCAGAAATGAGAGAACGAGAATCCAGAGAAAGTATATTCCTGTCAGGGTAAAAGGGAAGGCTGGTAGGTATAGGGAATGCTGGATGGTGAGAGAAATTGAGGGTTTGGAGTATACTTTAGAGGGAAATCAGGAGGGCAAAAAGGGAACATGAGATAGCTTTGGCAAATAGGGTTAAGGAGAATCCAAAGGGATTTTACAAATACATTAAGGACAAAAGGGTCACTTGGGGGAGAATAGGGCCCCTCAAAGATCAGCAAGGCAGCCTTTGTGTGGAGCCACAGGAGATGGGAGGAAGTATTAAACGAGTATTTTGCATCAGTGTTTACTGTGGAAAAGGATGTGGAAGATACAGACTATAGGGAAATAGATGGTGACATCCTGTTAAATGTCCATATTACAGAGGAGGAAGTGCTGGATGTCTTAAAATATATAAAAGTGGATAAATCCCCAGGACCTGATCAGGTGTACCTGAGAACTCTGTGCGTAGCTCGGGAAGTGATTGCTGGGCCTCTTGCTGAGATATTTGTATCATCGATAGTCACAGGTGAGGTGCCGGAAGACTGGTGGTTGGCAAACATGGTGCCACTATTTAAGAAGGGCGGTAAGGACAAGCCAGGGAACTACAGACCAGTGAACCTGATGTCAGTGGTGGGCATGTTGTTGGAGGGAATCCTGAGGGACAGGAGTTACATGTTCAGGCACTAGGGAGTGTTACCCCTCTCAGGTATGGGGGGAGTTACCCCTCTCAGGTATGGGGAGTGTTTTACACACACACACACACACACACACACACACACACACATATACACACACTTGTTCTCCCTGGAACACCAGAGACTGAGGGGAGTTTGATGGAGACCTACAAAATGGAGGGGCGAGGAGGCTCTGATCACCCTCACACAGAGGTCAGGAGAGGTTTAACGTGATGGGTGGAATGATGAGAAGGGAGGTGAGGGAACATCTTACCCCCAGAGGGTGCCTGAAAGAGGCGTCGAGATCAAAATCTGAGAGTAGTTTGAAAGGGGTTAAAATATTCACCTGGAACCTGAAGGGCTGAGGCCAGTTCCTGGGAGGTCGGACTGGGCTGAGTGTGTCGTCTCTCAGCAGGTACAGACAGGATGGAGCAACTGGGCTCTAGCTGCGCAGTAAACTTTCAAAGATTCTTCGATTGCTGCAGGAAATACCCAAACCCTGAGCACGGTGGCACAGTGGCACGGTGGCTGAGTGGTTAGCACTGCTGCCTCACAGCGCCAGGGACCCAGGTTTGAGTCCAACCTCGGGTGATGGTCCATGTCAATTTGCACTGGTTTCCTCTCACAGGACAAAGGTGTGAAGGTTAGATCAGCTGGCCACGCCGAAGCGCAACCCACCCATACCCCTACATTTACCCCTTACAATTTCCCATGGCCAATTCACCTGACCCGCACATCTTCGTGACTGTGGGAGGAAACCGGAGCACCCCCACGCAGACACAGGGAGAACGTGCAAACTCCACACAGTCAGTCGCCTGAGTCGGGAATTGAACCCGGGTCTCAGACGCTGTGAGACAGCAGTGCTAACCACTGTGCCACCGTGCCGCCCACGATCAGGGATGCACAGGTTAGGTGGGTTGGCCATGGGAAATTGCCTGTATTGATCAGGGATATGCAGGTTAGGTGGGTTGGCCATGGGACATTGCCTGTATTGATCAGTGATATGCAAGTTAGATGGGTTGGCTGTGGGAAATTGCCTGTATTGATCATGGATGTGCAGGTTAGATGGGTTGGCCGTGGGAAATGCAGAGTTGCAGGGATAGGGTAGGGGTTTGGATCTGGGTTGAAGGGTCAGTGTGGACTCAATGTGCCAAATGGCTGCCTCCACACTGTATGGATTCAGCCATTCTGTGATCGGAAGTGGGAGTGCTCTCCAATGATTGCATGATGTTGGGCACCACTTTCCTCAGACAGTGACAAATTAGTTATGTTTGTCTACAGTAACATCTCACTCCTCACCTCTCTGTCATCGAGTTCCAATGATTCCCCAGAAGCTGACTCTCCTCATCAATCCTGCTGACCTCCTTTATTCAAATCGAAACTGCTCCCAATTCTCAGGTCTACCGCTCTTTTTGGTCAGTTTATATGTCCTTTCCTTGGATTTTCCCTGGAACGTTGGAGGCTGAGTGGTGACCTTATAGAGGTTAGAGACCTTATGGAGGTTTATAAAATCATGAGGGGCATTGATAGGGTGAGTCACCAAAGCCTTTTCCCCTGGGTAGAGGGGTCCAAAACTAGAGGGCATAGGTTTAGGGTGAGAGAGGAAAGACTTAAAAGGGGCCTGAGGAACAACTTTTTCGCTGCCAGAGGATGTGGTGGAGGCTGGTACAATTGCAATATTTAAGAGGCATTTGGATGGGTATATGAATAGGAAGGGTTTGGAGGGAGATGGGCCGGGTGCTGGCAGGTGGGACTAGATTGGGTTGGGATATCTGGTCGGCATGGACGGGTTGGACCGAAGGGTCTGTTTCCCTGCTGTACATCTCTATGACTCTGTCATCCCTTTAAGTATCATTCCCCAATTTACCACAGTCAACTATGCCTCACACCATTGTAGTTTCCTTGACTTAGATTCAGAACCCTGGTCTCCGAGTTACTCTCCATCATCATGAAGAATGGTCACTCTTTCCCAGGGGCCTTTCACAGCTCGAGTACTAATAGTTACTTTCCCATTACACAATATCCACTCTAACACAGCCTGTTCTGCACTGGGTTTCTCAATGTATTGATTCAGACAACTCTAGAGATTCCTCCTTTATGGTAGTGTTCTTAATTTGGGTTTTCCATTGTACGTACAGATTAAAGTTGCCCATAACTACAGCTCTACCTTTATTGTTTGTGCCTTATTGTGGGCGGCACGGTGGCACAGTGGTTAGCACTGCTGCCTCACAGCGCCAGAGATCCAGGTTCAATTCCTGCCTCAGGTGACTCTCTGTGTGGAGTTTGCACGTTCTCCCCGTGTCTGTGTGGGTTTCCTCCGGGTGCTCTGGTTTCCTCCCACAGTCCAAAAATATGCAGTTCAGTGGAATTGGCCACACTAAATTACCCATAGTATGTAAATGTAGGAGAATGGGTTACGCTTCGGCGGGTCGGTGTGGACTTGTTGGGCCGAAGGGCCTGTTTCCACACTGTAAGTAATCTAATCTAATCTAATATCCTGGTTAATGGTTTGTCATGGGTGGCACAGTGGCACAGTAATTAGCACTGCTGCCTCACAGCCCCAGAGACCTGGGTTCGATTCCAGCCTCGGGCGACTATCTGTGTGGAGTTTGCACATTCTCCCCATATGCCCTCCAGGTGCTCTGGTTTCCTCCCACAGTCTAAAGATTGGCTATGGGAAATGTGGGGTTACAGGGATTGGGGGTGGGTGGGATGCCCATCAGTGTGAACTCGATGGGCCAAATGACCTGTTTATCCACAGTAGGGGGTCTATGATTCCAGTGAAGCCTTTTCAGGTAAAGGACTCCGCTGGTTTGCAATTGGCTGCTATTAAAGCAATGGTGGGTGTGGTCTATAGCCCCCCCTCACCCTGGGTACTGCCAGCAATGGTCCCACTGCTCGACTCTCTGTGTGATTGGGGGGGGGGGGCGGGGGGAGATCTAAACTGGGGTCATCTGCAGAAATTGCCAACAGTGTCATTCCAAATAGAGCCATGGGAAGGTACTGCACACACTCCCCGTTGCCCCCTGAAATGAGGCAAAGGTCAGGGCCAACGCCATCCTGATGGGCACAGGGACAGGGAGGTAAAAACACTGACTGCAGAGGCTGGAAACCAGATTCTGGATGAGTGGTGCTGGAAGAGCACAGCAGGTCAGGCAGCATCCAACAAGCAGCGAAATCGACGTTTCGGGCAAAAGCCCTTCATCAGGAATAAAGGCAGAGAGCCTGAAGGGTGGAGAGATAAGCTAGAGGAAGGTGGGGGTGGGGAGAGAGTAGCATAGAGTACAATGGGTGAGTGGGGGAGGGGATGAAGGTGATAGGTCAGGGAGGAGAGGGTGGAGTGGATAGGTGGAAAAGGAGCTAGGCAGGTCGGACAAGTCCGGACAAGTCATGGGGACAGTGCTGAGCTGGGAGTTTGGAACTAAAGTGAGGTGGGGGAAGGGGAAATGAAGAAACTGTTGAAGTCCACATTGATGCCCTGGGGTTGAAGTGTTCCGAGGTGGAAGATGAGGCGTTCTTCCTCCAGGCGTCTGGTGGTGAGGGAGCAGCGGTAAAGGAGGCCCAGGATTGTCCATGTCCTCTGCAGAGTGGGACAGGGAGTTGAAATGTTGGGCCACGGAGCGGTGTGGAGGTCACCCAGCCCTTCCGAGTGTAACTCCTGCTCCAGGGGTTGACTCCGTTCAGCGCTGATGGTCCAGGATGCCCTGCACTGGGTCTCCAAGGGCTGATGACAGATGATGGAATAAACCTTTTTATCAAGTTCATTTCCAGGATGAATCATACAATCATACAGTGTGGAAACAGGCCCTTTGGAAACAGTCCACACTGACCCTGCACAGAGTAACCCAACCAGACTCATTCCCCTATTACCCTACACTTACCCCTGACTAATCCACCTAACCTACACATCCCTGAATGCTATGGGTAATTTAGCATGGCCAATCCACCCTGACCTGCACATCTTTGGACAGTGGGAGGAAACCGGAGCACCCAGAGGAAACCCACACAGACCCGGGGAGAATGTGCAAACTCCACACAGTCAGTTGCCCGAGGCTGGAATTGAACCCGGATCCCTGGCGCTGTGAGGCAGCAGTGCTAACCACTGAGCCACCGTGCAGAGGCGTCACTGCCCGTCCCCAATTGCCCAGAGGGCAATCCCATCGCTGTGGGTCTGGAGTCACGCGTAGTCCTGACCGGTTTCCTTTCCCTGAAAAGCACAAGTGAACCAGATGGGTTTTACGACAATTGATAACAAGATTCGTGGTCACCATGAGACTTGTAAAATTGCAGATTTTTAAAACCCCACAGTGTGCCATGACAGGATTTGAACCCAGGTCATCACCTGGGTCTCTGGATTAATAGGTGAGTGATAATACCACTCGATCGTCGCCTCTCCCCATCCACCGGCTCTGTCTCTCTGGGAGACCTCCAGCAGGTGACCCCGGGGTCTTGAGGTGCCTGTTCTCTGTTAACAGGGTGATCGTTCTCTCTCCTTCAATGCTGTTATCCGAGGCTCACCGAAACCACAAAGAATCTGCGCCCACACAAGTTTCTGAGACCAAAGAAAAGGACTTGCAGGAGTATTTGAGTCAGTCAGGTCATCCTGTGACAGGAATGATGGGGTTAAACTAGAGAGGGCTTAGATAAGACTGGAGGGTTTGAGTTATAGAGACTGGGACCACTTTCACTGGAGTGTCACAGACTGATGGGTGACCGTGTAGAGGTTCACAAAATCATGGGGGACTTGCATAAGGTGAACAGCAAATATCTTCTCCTCAGGGTGAGGGAGTTTAAGGTGAAAGGAGAAATATTTTGTGACGACGCTGTCACTTTAAGAAGGTTATTTTGTCCTTGGTTTTTTTGAAGAGAGGTCGTAAAGGCAGAGGGGCCGAAGGGTCTGGTTTAACACTGGGAGGGGAGCGGCCAGTTCTCCCAGTCCGGGGTTTTTCTCGTTTGGTTTAGCTGTAGCACTCGCAAGATGTTGAGAATTTGGGAAAAGTGCAGCAGATCAGGCAGCATCCGAGGAGCAGGAGAGTCGACGTTTCAGGCATAAAGCCTTTCATCAGGAAGGTGGAAGGGCTTATCATCGAAATGCCGACCCTCCCGCCCCCTCGGATGCTGCCTGAGCTGCTGTGCTTTTCCAGCGCCACACTTTTCAGCTCTGACTCTCCAGCCTCTGCGGTCCCCACTACCTCCACAGTCACAAGATGCTGGAGTCCAAGAAAGGTTTCAGCAGGAGATTCCTGAATGATCTTTCTCTCTGAAATCTCTTTGGATATTGTTCCATCCTGCCTGTAAGAATCTGTGTTTGAATTTACCTTTTTGCCAAGGTTCATGGGATTGGAACAGCTCCTTAGTTAAGTTGCTGTATCGGGTCGGTTCAGTTTTCCAATAGTTAAGTTACTTTAAAATTAATATCTTCTTTTGTTCATTTTTCAACCGTAGCATTTAAATAAATTCTGTTTTGCTTAAAGCCGAGGGGTTTGACCAGCTGCATCACACCTGGACTTCACAGCTACCTTTAACGTAAGAAAGTTTAGGGTCTAGGCCACCTTCTTCAAATATTTCGAGGGGGGGTCTGGCCTGTCCATAACAATTTGAAAGGGACAGGGGGCACAGAGGGGGGGTGTTTACAGAACAAACTGCCAAAGGAATTGTTGAGCCAGGTACAATTATAACATTCAAAAGACATTTGGACCGGGTCATGGGTAGGAAAGGTTAAAGGGATATGGGCCAATCACAGGGAAGTGGGATTAGTTCAGTTTAAGATACCTTGTGGGCAGCACAGTGGTTAGCACTGCTGCCTCACAGCGCCAGAGACCCGGGTTCAATTCCTGCCTCAGGCGACTGACTGTGTGGAGTTTGCATGTTCTCCCTGTGTCTGCGTGGGTTTCCTCCGGGTGCTCCGGTTTCCTCCCACAGTCCAAAGATGTGCGGGTCAGGTGAATTGGCCATGCTAAATTGCCTGTAGTGTTAGGTAAGGGGTAAATGTAGGGGAATGGGTGGGTTGCGCTTCGGCGGGTCGGTGTGGACTGGTGGGGCCAAAGGGCCTGTTTCCACACTGTAAGTAATCTAATACCTGAGTTCTGTTTTTGCATTGTTTGACTCTGTGACTCTCATCTCATCTAATGTTTCAGGGTAATGCAAGATGGAGGATGGGAAAAAGTTGTGGGCTGTAAGAGTTGCTCCTTTTTTGAGATATGTTCGGCGTTGGAGCTGATTTCCTTGAATTGCAGGAGCTGTGATTACTGGTTTATCTGCTGTTGCATTGTTTTGGAACTTTGTGGGGGGGAAAACAATGTCAAAACTTAGAAAAGGAGGAAGGGAGACTAAGGCAGTGACCACATGGGAAGTGACTCAAACAGAGAGAGACCTGCACTGCTGTGTGACCCAGCAGGGAATCCGCACAGCTGCTGCCTTTGCTGTTTGGTTTCAAGTACCTCTGGACATTGGAGATTGTTCTCAGAAAAATAACCAAACAGCGAAATTCACCTCAGAGATACCTGTGTGAGAGAGCTCACTGCAGGGGAACAGCTAAGCGGCTTTTTAAAGTGTAACCTTCCTGCTTTTTTTTTGTAAATCTACAACAGTGAGCAGAGTGGGGTTTGTCTTGGGGATATGTTGTTCTTGAGATCTGTCTCTTGACCAAATTTTAAAAATATAAAAACAGAGATATTAAGTTAGCCTGGCACAGTGTTTTTAGAGCAATAAGTGTGTTATTTTCTGGTTCTGATGATTGTGAGGGTGCAAAGACGGCCTTTAGTTGAGTGATGTGCCCTTCCTGTTGGATGTGGAAGTTCAGGGAGAGCCTCCATGTGACTGATGATTATGTCTGCAGGAAGTGTTTTTGGTTCCAAATCCTGTCAGATTGCATGGATCGGTTAGAGTCAAAGAGTCTGAGTATTGTGTACAGGAGTTGGGAGGTCATGTTGCGGCTGTACAGGACATTGGTTAGGCCACTGTTGGAATTATGCATGCAATTCTGGTCTCCTTCCTATCGGAAAGATGTTGTGAAACTTGAAAGGGTTCAGAAAATATTTACAAGGATGTTGCCAGGGTTGGAGGGTTTGAGCTACAGGGAGAGGCTGAACAGGTTGGGGCTGTTTTCCCTGGAGCATCGGAGGCTGAGGGGTGACCTTACAGAGGTTTATAAAGTCATGAGGGGCATGGATAGGATAAATAAGCAAAGTCTCTTCCCTGGGCTGGGGGAGTCCAGAACTAGAGGGCATAGGTTTAGGGTGAGACGTGAAAGATATAGAAGAGACCTAAGGGGCAGCTTTTTCACTCAGAGGGTGGTACGTGTATGGAATGAGCTGCCAAAGGAAGTGGTGGAGGCTGGTACAATTGCAACATTTAAGAGGCATTTGGATGGGTATATGAATAGGAAGGGTTTGGAAGGATATGGGCTGGGTGCTGGCAGGTGGGACTTGATTGGTTTGGGATATCTGATCGGGTTGGACAGAAGGGTCTGTTTCGGGTTGGAACGATAGTTTGAAACAATGAGGAATCTACTGGAACTGGGGGTGTGATGGATGGCAGTTGCAGGGAGGGGCGAAAAACAGCCGATACACTCAGGTAAATGGGTTACTACCAGGAGAGGTAGGCAGCTAGTGCAGGAGTCTCCTGTGGTTATACCCATTTCAAACAGGTATGCTGTTTTGGAAAATGTTGGGGGTGATGGATTCTCAGGGGAACAGCTAAGTTTCTGGTATTGAGACTGGCTCTAAGGCAATGAGGGATATATCAGGTTCCAAGAGATCAATTGTGTTAGGAGACTCTCTAGTCCGAGGTACAGACAGACGTTTCTGTGGCCAGCAGAGAAAAAGCCGAATGGTGTGTTGTTTCCCTGGTGCCAGGATCAAGGATGTCTCAGAGAGGGTGCAGAATGTTCTCACGGGGGAGAGGGGTCAGCAGGAGGTCATTGTCCACATTGGAACCAACGACATTGGAAGAGAAAAGGTTGAGATTCTGAAGGGAGATTACAGAGAGTTAGGCAGAAATTTAAAAAGGAGGACATTGAGGGTAATAATATCTGGATTACTCCCAGTGCTACGAGCTAGTGAGGGCAGGAATAGGAAGACAGAGCAGATGAATGCATGGCTGAGGAGCTGGTGTATGGGAGAAGGATTCACATTTATGGATCATTGGAATCTCTTTTGGGTTAGAAGTGACCTGTACAAGAAGGACGGATTGCACCTAAATTGGAAGGGGGCTAATATACTGACAGGGAAATTTGCTAGAGCTGCTCGGGAGGATTTAAACTAGTAAGGTGGGGGTGTGGGACCCAGGGAGATAGTGAGGAAAGAGATCGATTTGAGACGAGTACAGCTGAGAACAGAAGTGAGTCAAACAGTCAGGGCAGGCAGGGACAAGGTAGGACTAATAAATTACACTGCATTTATTTCAATGCAAGGGGCCTAACAGGGAAGGCAGATAAACTCAGGGTATGGTTAGGAACATGGGACTGGGATATCATAGCAATTACAGAAACATGGCTCAGGGATGGGCAGGACTGGCAGCTGAATGTTCCAGGATAGAAATGCTACAGGAAGGATAGAAAGGGAGGCAAGAGAGGAGGGGGGAGTGGCGTTTTTGATAAGGGATAGCATTACAGCTGTGCTGAGGGAGGATATTCCTGGAAATACATCCAGGGAAGTTATTTGGGTGGAACTGAGAAATAAGAAAGGGATGATCACCTTATTGGGATTGTATTATAGACCCCCTAATAGTCAGAGGGAAATTGAGAAACAAACTTGTAAGGAGATCTCAGCTATCTGTAAGAATAATTGGGTGGTTATGGTAGGGGATTTTAACTTTCCAAACATAGACTGGGACTGCCATAGTGTTAAAGGTTTAGATGGAGAGGAATTTGTTAAGCGTATACAAGACAATTTTCTGATTCAGTATGTGGATGTACCTACTAGAGAAGGTGCAAAACTTGACCTACTCTTGGGAAATAAGGCAGGGCAGATGACTGAGGTGTCGGTGGGGGAGCACTTTGGGACCAGTGACCATTCTATTAGATTTAAAATAGTGATGGAAAAGGATAGACCAGATCTAAAAGTTAAAGTTCTAAATTGGAGAAAGGCCAATTTTGACGGTATTAGGCATAAACTTTTGAAAGCTGATTGGGGGCAGATGTTCGCAGGTAAAGGGACGGCTGGAAAATGGGAAGCCTTCAGAAATGAGATAACAAGAATCCAGAGAAAGTATATTCCTGTCAGGGTGAAAGGGAAGGCTGGTAGGTATAGGGAATGCTGGATGACTAAAGAAATAGAGGTAGGGAGAGAATAGGGCCCCTCCGAGAGCAGCAAGGCGGCCTTTGTGTGGAGCCGCAGGATATGGGGGAGATACTAAATGAATATTTTGCATCAGTATTTACTGTGGAAAAGGACATAGAATGATGTAGGATGTGGGGAAATAAATAGGAAATAAATTTTATTACAGAGGAGGAAGTGCTGGACGTCTTGAAACACAAAAAGGTGGATAAATCTCCAGAACCTGATCAGGTTTGATTAGATTAGATTAGATTCCCTACAGTGTGGAAACAGGCCCTTCAGCCCAACCAGTCCATACTGACCCTCCGAAGAGTAACCCACCCAGACCCATTTCCCTCTGACTAATGCACCTGACACTACGGGCATTTTAGCATGGCCAATTCACCCTGACCTGCGCATCTTTGGACTGTGGGAGGAAACTGGAGCACCCGGAGTAAACACACGCAGACACAGGGAGAATGTGCAAACTCCACACAGACAGTCGCCCTGAGGCTGGAATCGAACCTGGGTCCCTGGAGCTGTGATTTCTGGGTCTCTTGCTGAAATATTTGCATTATCAAAAGTCGCAAGTGAGGTGCTGGAAGACTGGAGGTTGGCTAACGTGGTGCCACTGTTTAAGAAGGGTGGCAAGGACAAGCCAGGGAACTATAGACCGGTGAGCCTGATATTGGTGGGCAAGTTGTTGGAGGGAATCCTGAGGGACAGGATGTACATGTATTTGGAAAGGCAAGGACTGATTAGGGATAGTCAACATGGCTTTGTGCGTGGGAAATTATGTCTCACAAACTTGATTGAGTTTTTTGAAGAAGTAATAAAGAGGATTGATGAGGGCAGAGCAGTAGATGTGATCTAGATGGACTTCAGTAAGGCGTTCGACAAGGTTCCCCATGGGAGACTGATTAGCAAGGTTAGATCTCATGGAATACAGGGAGAACTAGCCATTTGGATACAGAACTGGCTCAAAGGTAGAAAACAGAGGGTGGTGGTGGAGGGTTGTTTTTCAGACTGGAGGCCTGTGACCAGTGGAGTGCCACAAGGATCGGTGCTGGGTCCACTACTTTTTGTCATTTACATAAATGATTTGGATGCGAGCATAAGAGGGACAGTTTTGCAGATGACACCAAAATTGGAGGTGTAATGGACAGCGAAGAGGGTTACCTCAGATTACAACAGGATCTGGACCAGATGGGTCAATGGGCTGAGAAGTGGGAGATGGAGTTTAATTCAGATAAATGCGAGGTGCTGCATTTTGGGAAAGCAAATCTTAGCAGGACTTATACACTTAATGGTAAGGTCCTAGGGAGTGTTGCTGAACAAAGAGACCTTGGAGTGCAGGTTCATAGCTCCTTGAAAGTGGAGTCACAGGTAGATAGGATAGTGAAGGTGGCGTTTGGTATGCTTTCCTTTATTGGTCAGAGTATTGAGTACAGGAGTTGGGAGGTCATGTTGCGGCTGTACAGGACATTGGTTAGGCCACTGTTGGAATATTGCGTGCAATTCTGGTCTCCTTCCTATCGGAAAGATGTTGTGAAACTTGAAAGGGTTCAGAAAAGATTTACAAGGATTGGAGGATCTGAGCTACAGGGAGAGGCTGAACAGGCTGGGGCTGTTTTCTCTGGAGTGTGGGAGGCTGAGGGGTGACCTTATAGAGGTTTACAAAATTATGAGGGACATAGATAGGATAAATAGACAAAGTCTTTTCCCTGGGGTCAGGGAGTCCAGAACTAGAGGGCATAGGTTTAGGGTGAGAGGGGAAAGATATGAAACAGTCCTAAGGGGCAACGTTTCCACACAGAGAGTGGTGAAAATGGGACTAGATTAGCTTGGGATATCTGGTCAGCATGGATGAGTCAGACGGAAGAGTCTGTTTCCGTGCGGTACATCTGTATGACTCGATAATCCTGGTTAAATTGGTTTTTGTAGAGGGCATAGGTTGAGAATTAAGATCAGACCGTTCAGGAGAGATGCTCGGAAGCACTTTGACACACAAGGAGGGGGTAAAGATTTGGAACCCTGTTACATAAGTGGCAGTGTGTGCAGGGTCAGATGTTAACTTTAAATCTGTGATAAATTGTTGGGAAGCAAAAGCATTGAAGGATATTGGCTAAAAGCAGGAATTTGGAGTGAGATCACAGAGTAGCCACTAAATGAGTGATTCTGGGTCAGTGGTGCTGGAAGAGCACAGCAGTTCAGGCAGCATCCAAAGTGCAGCGAAATCAACATTTCGGGCAAAAGCGGTGGGGGGAAGAAAGGGAACACGAGTTTTAGAACAAAATGGTGGCGCGGGAAAAAAAGGAACATGATTTTTAGAACTGAATGGGTGAGCGTAGAGGGGCTGAACGACCTCCTCCTGCACCAAGACAGCTGGTGGCACCTAATTACAGCTCCAACCTCCAGGTTAAACCATGACAACTTCAAATAGCACTTGTTGTCAAAACAGACCCTGTAGATGTTGCAGCAACCCCTCCCCAGGTTCCGTGTTCCTCCGGGTTCAGAGACAGCGTGGCTCACCAGACCTCACTGAAACTTCAGTCCGGGACCCCGAAATGTTAACCCTGTCAGACTCGCGGAGCTTTTCCAACCAGTGCTGTTTCTGTTTCACTGAAACGTACTCCGAGATGGTGACCCTCACTGGTGAGGACCGACAGCAGAAACGTCTGTAACCCTGTGCGATGGAGAGAGAGAGTGGGAAAGTGCAGTAAAACTAGAAGCACTAGATTCTTGACATGCCTAAAAATCCCCTCAGGGTTTAGACAGTGACCTCTGAACTTTAGGAGCCACTTTATCTCAGGTATTTACATCTCATTGTTAGTTAACCTTACCTCATTTCCCTTTTTTGATGTTTCAAAAATATACTTTATTCATAAAAATATCTTTATGTACATATATAATCACGAAAGCAGTTCGGTTCTGTACAGTAACATTTCAAGAAGCAAACATTTGACTCTATCCAACAAACAAACCAAAGACATCTCTTACTTGTACAGGATATTTACCCCTATCTGAGGCACTGGGAGGGTCCGATAACTGAACAGACCCCCGTTTCCCTTCAGCAGGAAGCTCTCAGACAGGGGTCTTTCCCCACTGCCCCTTGGCAGCAGCTGCCCCAAGCTTCACTGCGCCCCTCAGCACGTAGTCCTGGGCCTTGGAAGGTGTCAGTCTGTAACACTCGGTCAGGGTCAGCTCCTTGCTCTGGAAGACCAACACGTTTCGGGCAGATCAAAGAGCGTCTCTCCCTGAGTTGATGGTCCTCCAGGCGCAGTCGGTGTTTGTCTCGGTGTGTGTCCCGGGGAACAGGCCGTAGAGCACAGAGTCCCGCCTCACGGAGCTGCTCGGGACGAACCTCGACACAACCCACTGCGTCTCTCTCCAGACTTCCTTCACAAAGGCCCACTCCACACAGAGATGTGTGACAGTCTCTACCCCCCTCCCCCCACAGCCGCTTCGAGGGCAGCGTGCACGGGCACAGACCGACCGGGCGTACATGAAGGATCTGACAGGCAGTGCCCTTCTCCCCACCAGCCGAGCGATGTCCTGGGGCTTGTTGGAAAGTTCTGGTGATGGGACATTCTGCCGAATGACTTTGACAGTCTGCCCAGGGAACAACCCGACAGGGCCCACCCTCTCCATTTCCCACAGGGTCTCCAGGACACTACAGGCTGACCACTTCCTGATGTAAGGACCGGCTCCAATGTCACCTCCATTTCCAGCAGGTTCTGTATACCATGCCCACTCCCACCATTTGCCCACACAATACCACAGAATCATACAGCACGGAAGTAGACCCTACGGCCCAACTAGACCTGGCCAATCAGATCTCCTGATGAATCTAGTCCCACCTACAAACAATTGGCCCATATCCCTCCAAACCCCCTCCCCATTCACATATACATCCAGATGCCTTTTAAATGTTGCAATTGAAGTAACCTCCACCACTTCCTCTGGCAGCTCATTCCACCCACTCACACTCACACTCACACACACACACTCACACTCTCTCACACACATACTCACACACACACTCACACACACACACTCATACTCATACTCACACTCACACTCACACACTCACACTCACACTCACACACACACACACACTCACACTCACACACTCACACACACACACGCATACTCATACTCACACTCACACACTCACACTCACACACACACACTCACACTCACACACTCACACTCATACTCACACTCACACACTCACACTCACACTCACACACTCAAACTCACACACACACTCACACACTCAAACTCACACACACTCACGCTCACACACACACACTCATACTCATACTCACACTCACACACACACACACTCAGACACGCTCACACACACTCATACTCATACACTCACACTCACACACACACTTACACACACTCATACTCACACTCACACACTCACACACACTCACAAATGCACATACTCACACTCACACACTCACTCACACACACTCATACACACACACTCACTCGCACACACATACTCACACTCACACACTCACACACACACTCACACACACACACGCATACTCATACTCACACTCACACTCACACTCACACACACACACTCACACACTCACACTCATACTCACACTCACACACTCACACACACACACGCATACTCATACTCACACTCACACTCACACACTCACACTCACACACACACACTCACACTCACACACTCACACTCATACTCACACTCACACACTCACACTCACACACTCAAACTCACACACACACTCACACACTCACGCTCACACACACTCACGCTCACACACACACTACTCATACTCATACTCACACACACTCAGACACGCTCACACACACTCATACTCATACACTCACACTCACACACACACTTACACACACTCATACTCACACTCACACACTCACACTCACACACACTCACACATGCACATACTCACACTCACACACTCACTCACACACACTCATACTCACACTCATACTCACACACTCACTCGCACACACATACTCACACTCACACACTCACACTCACACACACGCATACTCATACTCACACTCACACTCACACACACACACATGCACATACTCACACTCACACACTCACTCACACACACTCATACTCACACACTCACTCGCACACACATACTCACACTCACACACACACACACACTCACACACACACACGCATACTCATACTCACACTCACACTCACACTCACACACACACACACTCACACACTCACACTCATACTCACACTCACACACTCACACACACACACGCATACTCATACTCACACTCACACTCACACACTCACACTCACACACTCACACTCATACTCACACTCACACACTCACACTCACACACTCAAACTCACACACACACTCACACACTCAAACTCACACACACTCACGCTCACACACACACACACGCATACTCATACTCACACTCACACTCACACTCACACACACACACACTCACACACTCACACTCATACTCACACTCACACACTCACACACTCAAACTCACACACACACTCACACTCATACTCACACTCACACACTCAAACTCACACACACACTCACGCTCACACACACACACTCATACTCATACTCACACTCACACACACTCATACTCACACACACTCACACACACTCATACTCATACACTCACACTCACACACACTCACACACACACACTCACACATGCACATACTCACACTCACACACTCACTCACACACACACTCATACTCACACACTCACACTCGCACACACTCACACACACACACTCATACTCACACTCACACTCATACTCACTCACACACTCACACTTGCACACACTCACACTCATTCTCACTCACACACACACTCACATGCACATACTCACACTCACACTTACTCACACACTCACACACACTCATACTCACACTCATACTCACACACTCACACTCGCACACACTCATTCTCACTCACACACACACACACTCACACACACTCATTCTCACTCACACACACACACTCATACTCATACACTCACACTCACACACTCACACTCACACACACACTTACACACACTCATACTCATACTCACACTCACACACTCGCACACACTCACACACACACACACTCACACACACACTCACACATGCACATACTCACACTCACACACTCACTCACATACACTCATACTCACACTCATACTCACACAGTCGCACACACTCACACACACTCACACACACTCACACACGCACATACTCACACTCACACACACACACTCATACTCATACTCACACTCATACTCATTCACACACTCACACTCGCACACACTCACACTCATTCTCACTCACACACACACTCACACATGCACATACTCACACTCACACACTTACTCACACACTCACACACACTCATACTCACACACTCACACTCGCACACACTCACACAGCACATACACTCACACTCACACTCACACACACTCATACTCATACTCACACTCATGCTCACTCACACACTCACACTCGCACACACACACACACACTCATTCTCACTCACACACACACTTACACTCATACCCATACTCACACTCACACTCGCTCACACTCACACACTCACACACGCACATACTCACACACACACACTCACACACACTCATACACACACACACTCATTCTCACTCACACACACACACTCACACACACACACTCACACACACACACACTCATTCTCACTCACACACACACTCACACACACAAACTCACACTTACACACACACACTCTCTCACACACACACACATACTCATGCTCACACTCACACTCACTCACACACTCACACTCGCACACACTCACACTCACACACACTCACACTCTCTCACAAACACAAACCCACACACATTCTTGCACTCACACTCACACATACACGTACTCACACTTACACACACACACACACACTCATACACACTCACTCACACTCTCTCTCACACACACACACACACTCACACATATACTCACACTCACACTCAGTCACACTTACTCACACACACACACACTCATACACACACACACACTCACACTCTCTCACAAACACACACCCATACTTACACACACACTCACACACACACACTCTCATACACACACACTCACACACTTACTCACACACACACACTCACTCTCTCTCACAAATACACACTCACACACTTACACACACACACTCACACACACATATTCATGTACACACACACAAACACACTCACACACTTGCACACCCTCACACTCACACACTTGCTCACAAACACACACTCTCACTCACACGCACACACTTGCTCACAAACACACACTCACACTCACACACTTACACACACACACTCATGCACACACACTCATACACACACACACTCTCTCACACTCACACACACTCACACACGCACTCTCTCACACACTCTCACACACACACACTCATACACGCACTCACACACGCACTCACACACACTCATCCACATGCACTCACACACACACTCACACACGCACTCACACACACTCATACACACTCATACACACTCACACGCACTCACACACACGCACTCATCCACACGCGCGCATGCGCACACACACACACTCATACACACAAACACTCTCACACACACACACACTCACTCTCACACACTTTCACACACACACTCATAAGCACTCACACACTGACACTCACACTCGCACAAGCACTCTCACACATACACTCACACACCCACTCACACTCACACACTTTCACACACACACACATACACTCTCACACATACTCTCTCTTGCACTCACATTCTCATTCTCACACTCACTCTCATACACACACTCACACATACACACACTGTCACTCTCACTCACAGTGGAGACAGACAACAGACACACTGACAGGAATATTCTTGGCAGAAAAATATAAATTGGGATGAACAACGTTCTGAATGTAGAAAGGAGTCAATCTCAAAGGGAGGTTAAATGATCTCCCAGCTCCCAACTTGGCTGGTGGTGAGAAGGGCTCTGCCTGTGAGATCCTTTATGCACGCCCGGACTCTCAGCCGCACCGCACGCTGCCCTCGAAGCGGCTGCGGGGGGGACGAGACTGTCACACACCTCCTTCTGGAATGTGCCTATGCAGAGGAAGTCTGGAGAGGAATGCAGTGGTGTTTGTCGAGGTTCGTCCCGAGCAGCGCCGTGACGCGGGACTCCGTGCTCTACGGCCTGTTCCCCGGGACGCACACCGAGACGAACATCAACTGTGCCTGGAGGATCATCAACTCGGTGAAGGACGCTCTCTGGGAGGTCCGAAACCTGTTGATCTTCCAGCTGAAGGAGTTGACCCCGACTGAGTGTTGCAGACTGGCACATTCCAAGGTCCAGGACTACGTGTTGAGGGACGCGCTGAAGCTTGGGGCAGCTGCTGCCAAGGCGCGGTGGGGAAAGACCACCATGTAACATCTGCCTGTCTAAGAACAGGAGGCCCACGCAGTCATTTGGGCTCTGCTGGCACCTCAGCAGAAGGGCTGGATAGTAAATGTACAGATTGTACATAGGGAAAATAAATTTTGATGTCTGTACATAAAGCAATGTAATGTATGCACAAGAATGAAATGACCAATTGTATAGAGATCCAAATAATTTTATGAATAAAGTATATTTTTGAAATATAAAATAAACCTCCCAGCTCCTTTTAGATGTCAGGGAATGATGACTCACGGCTGTCACTAAAACATTGGACGTTCTCCACTTCTGCTGGTGACCCGTGACCCTCCTGTCACAGAGTCATCGAGATGTACAGCAGGGAAACAGACCCTTCGGCCCAACCCGTCCATGCCGACCAGATATCCCAACCCAATCTAGTCCCACCTGCCAGCACCCGGCCCATCTCCCTCCAAACCCTTCCTATTCATATACCCATCCAAATGCCTCTTAAATGTTGCAATTGTACCAGCCTCCACCACATCCTCTGGCAGCTCATTCCATACACGTACCACCCTCTGTGTGAAAAAGTTGCCCCTTAGGTCTCTTTTATATCTTTCCCCTCTCACCCTAAACCTATGCCCCTCTAGTTCTGGACTCCCCAACCCCAGGAGAAAAGACTTTGCCTACTTAACCTATCCATGCCCCTCATAATTCTGTAAACCTCTATAAGGTTGTAGACTAGATGGGCCGAATGGCCTTACTTCCACTCCTATGTCTTAAGATCTCCCTCAGCCTCCCATGCTCCAGGGAAAACAGCCCCAACCTGTTCAGCCTCTTCCTGTAACTCAAATCCTCCAACCCTGGCAACATCCTTGTAAATCTTTTCTGAACCCTTTCAAGCTTCACAACATCTTTCCGATAGGAAGGAGACCAGAATCGCACACAATATTCCAACAGTGGCCTAACCAATGTCCTGTACAGCCGCAACATGACCTCCCAACTCCTGTACTCAATACTCTGACCAATAAAGGAAAGCATACCAAACGCCTTCTTCACTATCCTATCTACCCAAGACTCTACTTTCAAGGAGCTATGAACCTGCACTCCAAGGTCTCTCTGTTCAGCAACACTCCCTAGGACCTTACCATTAAGTGTATAAGTCCTGCTAAGTCCACTACATCTCCAATTGTCCCACTCCACTACATCTGTCCCACTCCTGCCCCCAACATATCCTCCCCATCCCCTCCCATGACAACTCTACCCTCCCTCCCTGACTGTCCCCCCACAGACTGTTCCTCCTCCCTCATCCATAACACACCTGCTTTCTGCTCCTCCAATCACATTGCCTGTTGCTGCCTCCATTTGCTGACCAATCAGCAGGAAACATGGTAAAGGAAGCAGCCCGTGATTGGAGGAGCAGCTGCCTCTGAACGTTTCTGATTGGTCCACCAAGTGATTCCTTTCTCTCAGTGTTGGAATATTGTGTGCAGTTCTGGTCTCCTTCCTATTGGAAAGATGTTGTGAAACTTGAAAGGGTTCAGAAAAGATTTACAAGGATGTTGCCAGGGTTGGAGGATTTGAGCTACAGGGAGAGGCTGAATAGGCTAGGGCTGTTTTCCCTGGAGTGTTGGAGGCTGAAGGGTGACCTTATAGAGGTTTACAAAATTATGAGGGGCATGGATAGGGTAAATAGACAAAGTCTTTTCCCTGGGGTCGGGGAGTCCAGAACTAGAGGGCATAGGTTTAGGGTGAGAGGGGAAAGATATGAAAGAGACCTAAGGGGCAACTTTTTCACACAGAGGGTGGTACGTGTATGGAATGAGCTGCCAGAGGAAGTGGTGGAGGCTGGTACAATTGCAACATTTAAGAGGCATCTGGATGGGTATATGAATAGGAAGGGTTTGGAGGGATATGGGCCGGGGATGGGCAGGTGGGACTAGATTGGGTTGGGATATCTGGTCGGCATGGACGGGTTGGACCGAAGGGTCTGTTTCCGTGCTGTACATCTCTATGGCTCTATGACTTCCCCTTACTAAATCCATGCTGACTTGTTCTACTCTGACCCTGCACTTCCAAGAATTTAGAAATCTGATCCTTAATGTTGGATTCTAGAATTTTACCTGCAACCGAGGTTAGGCTAATTGGCTGATAATTTTTCATCTTTTGTCCTGATCTATTCTTGAACAATGGGGTTACAACAGTGATTTTCCAATCGTCTGGAACTGTCCAGTGATTTTTGAAAGCTTACAACCAACGCCTCTGCTATTTCTTCAGCCACCTCCCTCAGAACTCTAGGCTGTTGCCCATCTGGGCCAGGAGATTTTTCAATTTTTAGACCTTTTAGCTTTTCAAGTACCTTCTCATTTGTATTCAAATAGACAGTTCTGTACCTTTGTCTTAAAACCTCTCTTCAAAATAAAAACTGGGACTAAATACACTTCTTAATGCTGTAGTATCTCACATCCCACCCTCTGTCTTGTGGGATGAGGAGCCCATGACCAATAGGAACAGAGCAGAGTCCCTGGGGTCAAGGGCTGAGAGAGGAGATGGTTCTGCCCATCATGAGACCGACCGTAACAGAAGACGGCGCTGCTTAGGGCACTGAGGCTCATGGGAATTGCTTTGTGCCCACTGTCCAACTTCAGAATATATTTGTCCTGGAGGGAGTGCAGCAGAGGCTCATGGGATTGATACTGGGAATGGAGGCAAAGAAAGTGAGGGCTGCAGATGCTGGAGATCAGGTTGAAAAGTGTGGCGCTGGAAAAGCACAGCAGGTCAGGCAGCATCCGAGGAGCAGGAGAATCAACGTTTCAGGCATGAGCCCTTCATCGTAAAGCCAGGATTGTTGATCGAGGAGAGATTATTTCGGCTGGGCTTGTGTTCACCAGAGTTTCAAACAACCTGAGGGGATCTGAGCGGTATAAAACCAGGGAGGTGAGGAATATCGGTATTATCGTTAGAGTATTAATCCAGAAATTCAGCTAGTGTTCTGGGGAGCCAGGTTCGAATCCTCCCCACGGCAGATAGTGAAGTTTGAGACAAACAGGATGGAGGCAGGGAGACTGACTCCTGGGGGTCGGGAACCGGGGGAGACAGTCTCAGGAGACAGAGATGAGGAAACATCTCACTGTGAGGGTGAAGGAATCACAGGGGCCAGATCACTGAGTAGCCACAAGAACAGATGCTGGAAATTAGAGTTGAGAGTGTGATGCTGGAAAAACGCAGCAGGTCAGGCAGCATCCGAGGAGCAGGAAAATCAACACTTGGGGCAAGAGCCATCCTAATGTAACAAGGGGTACGTCGGTTCCAAGAGATCAATTGTGTTTGGGGATTCTCTAGTCCGAGGTACAGACAGATGTTTCTGTGGCCAGCAGAGAAAAAGCAGAATGGTGTGTTGTTTCCCTGGTCCCAGGATCAAGGATGTCTCAGAGAGGGTGCAGAATGTTCTCACGGGGGAGAGGGGCCAGCAGGAGGTCATTGTCCACATTGGAACCAATGACATTGGAAGGGAAAAGGATAAGATTCTGAAGGGAGATTACAGAGAGTTAGGCAGGAATTTAAAAAGGAGGACATTGAGGGTAGTAATACCTGGATTACTGGTGAGTGAGGGCAGGAATAGGAGGATACAGCAGATGAATGCATGGCTGAGGAGCTGGTGTATGGGAGAAGGATTCACATTTTTGGATCATTGGAATCTCTTTTGGGGTAAAAGTGACCTGTACAAGAAGGACGGATTGCACCTAAATTGGAAGGGGACTAATATACTGGCAGGGAAATTTGCTAGAGCTGCTTGGGAGGATTTAAACTAGTAAGGTGGGGGGGTGGGACCCAGGGAGATAGTGAGGAAAGAGATCGATCTGAGACGGGTACAGCTGAGAACAGAAGTGAGTCAAACAGTCAGGGCAGGCAGGGACAAGGTAGGACTAATAAATTAAACTGCATTTATTTCAATGCAAGGGGCCTAACAGGGAAGGCAGATGAACTCAGGGCATGGTTAGGAACATGGGACTGGGATATCATAGCAATTACAGAAACATGGCTCAGGGATGGGCAGGACTGGCAGCTGAATGTTCCAGGGTACAAATGCTACAGGAAGGACAGAAAAGGAGGCAAGAGAGGAGGGGGGGGGGGGGTGGCATTTTTGATAAGGGATAGCATTACAGCTGTGAAAGGGATGATCACCTTATTGGGATTGTATTATCGACCCCCTAATAATCAGAGGGAAATTGAGAAACAAACTTGTAAGGAGATCTCAGCTATCTGTAAGAATAATAGGGTGGTTATGGTCGGGGATTTTAACTTTCCAAACATTGACTGGGACTGCCATAGCGTTAAGGGTTTAGATGGAGAGGAATTTGTTAAGTGTGTACAAGACAATTTTCTGATACAGTGTGTGGATGTACCTACTAGAGAAGGTGCAAAACTTGACCTACTCTTGGGAAATAAGGCAGGGCAGGTGACTGAGGTGTCAGTGGGGGAGCACATTGGGGCCAGCGACCATAATTCTATTAGTTTTAAAATAGCGATGGAAAAGGATAGACCAGATCTAAAAGTTGAAGTTCTAAATTGGAGAAAGGCCAATTTTGACGGTATTAGGCATGAACATTCGAAAGCTGATTGGAGGCAGATGTTCGCAGGTAAAGGGACGGCTGGAAAATGGGAAGCCTTCAGAAATGAGAGAACGAGAATCCAGAGAAAGTATATTCCTGTCAGGGTGAAAGGGAAGGCTGGTAGGTATAGGGAATGCTGGATGGTGAGAGAAATTGAGGGTTTGGAGTATACTTTAGAGGGAAATCAGGAGGGCAAAAAGGGAACATGAGATAGCTTTGGCAAATAGGGTTAAGGAGAATCCAAAGGGATTTTACAAATACATTAAGGACAAAAGGGTCACTTGGGGGAGAATAGGGCCCCTCAAAGATCAGCAAGGCAGCCTTTGTGTGGAGCCACAGGAGATGGGAGGAAGTATTAAACGAGTATTTTGCATCAGTGTTTACTGTGGAAAAGGATGTGGAAGATACAGACTATAGGGAAATAGATGGTGACATCCTGTTAAATGTCCATATTACAGAGGAGGAAGTGCTGGATGTCTTAAAATATATAAAAGTGGATAAATCCCCAGGACCTGATCAGGTGTACCTGAGAACTCTGTGCGTAGCTCGGGAAGTGATTGCTGGGCCTCTTGCTGAGATATTTGTATCATCGATAGTCACAGGTGAGGTGCCGGAAGACTGGAGGTTGGCAAACATGGTGCCACTATTTAAGAAGGGCGGTAAGGACAAGCCAGGGAACTACAGACCAGTGAACCTGATGTCAGTGGTGGGCATGTTGTTGGAGGGAATCCTGAGGGACAGGAGTTACATGTTCAGGCACTAGGGAGTGTTACCCCTCTCAGGTATGGGGGGAGTTACCCCTCTCAGGTATGGGGAGTGTTTTACACACACACACACACACACACACACACACACACATATACACACATATACACACACTTGTTCTCCCTGGAACACCAGAGACTGAGGGGAGTTTGATGGAGACCTACAAAATGGAGGGGCGAGGAGGCTCTGATCACCCTCACACAGAGGTCAGGAGAGGTTTAACGTGATGGGTGGAATGATGAGAAGGGAGGTGAGGGAACATCTTACCCCCAGAGGGTGCCTGAAAGAGGCGTCGAGATCAAAATCTGAGAGTAGTTTGAAAGGGGTTAAAATATTCACCTGGAACCTGAAGGGCTGAGGCCAGTTCCTGGGAGGTCGGACTGGGCTGAGTGTGTCGTCTCTCAGCAGGTACAGACAGGATGGAGCAACTGGGCTCTAGCTGCGCAGTAAACTTTCAAAGATTCTTCGATTGCTGCAGGAAATACCCAAACCCTGAGCACGGTGGCACGGTGGCACGGTGGCTGAGTGGTTAGCACTGCTGCCTCACAGCGCCAGGGACCCAGGTTCGAGTCCAACCTCGGGTGATGGTCCATGTCAATTTGCACTGGTTTCCTCTCACAGGACAAAGGTGTGAAGGTTAGATCAGCTGGCCACGCCGAAGCGCAACCCACCCATACCCCTACATTTACCCCTTACAATTTCCCATGGCCAATTCACCTGACCCGCACATCTTCGTGACTGTGGGAGGAAACCGGAGCACCCCCACGCAGACACAGGGAGAACGTGCAAACTCCACACAGTCAGTCGCCTGAGTCGGGAATTGAACCCGGGTCTCAGACGCTGTGAGACAGCAGTGCTAACCACTGTGCCACCGTGCCGCCCACGATCAGGGATGCACAGGTTAGGTGGGTTGGCCGTGGGAAATTGCCTGCTTTGATCAGTGATGTGCAGGTTAGGTGGGTTGGCCGTGGGAAATTGCCTGCTTTGATCAGTGATGTGCAGGTTAGGTGGGCTGGCCATGGGAAATTGTCTGTATTGATCAGTGATGTGCAGGGTAGGTAGGTTGGCCATGGGAAATTGCCTGTATTGATCAGGGATATGCAGGTTAGGTGGGTTGGCCATGGGACATTGCCTGTATTGATCAGTGATATGCAAGTTAGATGGGTTGGCTGTGGGAAATTGCCTGTATTGATCATGGATGTGCAGGTTAGATGGGTTGGCCGTGGGAAATGCAGAGTTGCAGGGATAGGGTAGGGGTTTGGATCTGGGTTGAAGGGTCAGTGTGGACTCAATGTGCCAAATGGCTGCCTCCACACTGTATGGATTCAGCCATTCTGTGATCGGAAGTGGGAGTGCTCTCCAATGATTGCATGATGTTGGGCACCACTTTCCTCAGACAGTGACAAATTAGTTATGTTTGTCTACAGTAACATCTCACTCCTCACCTCTCTGTCATCGAGTTCCAATGATTCCCCAGAAGCTGACTCTCCTCATCAATCCTGCTGACCTCCTTTATTCAAATCGAAACTGCTCCCAATTCTCAGGTCTACCGCTCTTTTTGGTCAGTTTATATGTCCTTTCCTTGGATTTTCCCTGGAACGTTGGAGGCTGAGTGGTGACCTTATAGAGGTTAGAGACCTTATGGAGGTTTATAAAATCATGAGGGGCATTGATAGGGTGAGTCACCAAAGCCTTTTCCCCTGGGTAGAGGGGTCCAAAACTAGAGGGCATAGGTTTAGGGTGAGAGAGGAAAGACTTAAAAGGGGCCTGAGGAACAACTTTTTCGCTGCCAGAGGATGTGGTGGAGGCTGGTACAATTGCAATATTTAAGAGGCATTTGGATGGGTATATGAATAGGAAGGGTTTGGAGGGAGATGGGCTGGGTGCTGGCAGGTGGGACTAGATTGGGTTGGGATATCTGGTCGGCATGGACGGGTTGGACCGAAGGGTCTGTTTCCCTGCTGTACATCTCTATGACTCTGTCATCCCTTTAAGTATCATTCCCCAATTTACCACAGTCAACTATGCCTCACACCATTGTAGTTTCCTTGACTTAGATTCAGAACCCTGGTCTCCGAGTTACTCTCCATCATCATGAAGAATGGTCACTCTTTCCCAGGGGCCTTTCACAGCTCGAGTACTAATAGTTACTTTCCCATTACACAATATCCACTCTAACACAGCCTGTTCTGCACTGGGTTTCTCAATGTATTGATTCAGACAACTCTAGAGATTCCTCCTTTATGGTAGTGTTCTTAATTTGGGTTTTCCATTGTACGTACAGATTAAAGTTGCCCATAACTACAGCTCTACCTTTATTGTTTGTGCCTTATTGTGGGCGGCACGGTGGCACAGTGGTTAGCACTGCTGCCTCACAGCGCCAGAGATCCAGGTTCAATTCCTGCCTCAGGTGACTCTCTGTGTGGAGTTTGCACGTTCTCCCCGTGTCTGTGTGGGTTTCCTCCGGGTGCTCTGGTTTCCTCCCACAGTCCAAAAATATGCAGTTCAGTGGAATTGGCCACACTAAATTACCCATAGTATGTAAATGTAGGAGAATGGGTCTGGGTGGGTTACGCTTCGGCGGGTCGGTGTGGACTTGTTGGGCCGAAGGGCCTGTTTCCACACTGTAAGTAATCTAATCTAATCTAATATCCTGGTTAATGGTTTGTCATGGGTGGCACAGTGGCACAGTAATTAGCACTGCTGCCTCACAGCCCCAGAGACCTGGGTTCGATTCCAGCCTCGGGCGACTATCTGTGTGGAGTTTGCACATTCTCCCCATATGCCCTCCAGGTGCTCTGGTTTCCTCCCACAGTCTAAAGATTGGCTATGGGAAATGTGGGGTTACAGGGATTGGGGGTGGGTGGGATGCCCATCAGTGTGAACTCGATGGGCCAAATGACCTGTTTATCCACAGTAGGGGGTCTATGATTCCAGTGAAGCCTTTTCAGGTAAAGGACTCCGCTGGTTTGCAATTGGCTGCTATTAAAGCAATGGTGGGTGTGGTCTATAGCCCCCCCTCACCCTGGGTACTGCCAGCAATGGTCCCACTGCTCGACTCTCTGTGTGATTGGGGGGGGGGGGGCGGGGGGAGATCTAAACTGGGGTCATCTGCAGAAATTGCCAACAGTGTCATTCCAAATAGAGCCATGGGAAGGTACTGCACACACTCCCCGTTGCCCCCTGAAATGAGGCAAAGGTCAGGGCCAACGCCATCCTGATGGGCACAGGGACAGGGAGGTAAAAACACTGACTGCAGAGGCTGGAAACCAGATTCTGGATGAGTGGTGCTGGAAGAGCACAGCAGGTCAGGCAGCATCCAACAAGCAGCGAAATCGACGTTTCGGGCAAAAGCCCTTCATCAGGAATAAAGGCAGAGAGCCTGAAGGGTGGAGAGATAAGCTAGAGGAGGGTGGGGGTGGGGAGAGAGTAGCATAGAGTACAATGGGTGAGTGGGGGAGGGGATGAAGGTGATAGGTCAGGGAGGAGAGGGTGGAGTGGATAGGTGGAAAAGGAGCTAGGCAGGTCGGACAAGTCCGGACAAGTCATGGGGACAGTGCTGAGCTGGGAGTTTGGAACTAAAGTGAGGTGGGGGAAGGGGAAATGAAGAAACTGTTGAAGTCCACATTGATGCCCTGGGGTTGAAGTGTTCCGAGGTGGAAGATGAGGCGTTCTTCCTCCAGGCGTCTGGTGGTGAGGGAGCAGCGGTGAAGGAGGCCCAGGATTGTCCATGTCCTCGGCAGAGTGGGAGGGGGAGTTGAAATGTTGGGCCACGGGGCGGTGTGGGGGTCACCCAGCCCTTCCGAGTGTAACTCCTGCTCCAGGGGTTGACTCCGTTCAGCGCTGATGGTCCAGGATGCCCTGCACTGGGTCTCCAAGGGCTGATGACAGATGATGGAATAAACCTTTTTATCAAGTTCATTTCCAGGATGAATCATACAATCATACAGTGTGGAAACAGGCCCTTTGGAAACAGTCCACACTGACCCTGCACAGAGTAACCCAACCAGACTCATTCCCCTATTACCCTACACTTACCCCTGACTAATCCACCTAACCTACACATCCCTGAATGCTACGGGTAATTTAACATGGCCAATCACCTTAACCTGCACATCTTTGGACTGTGGGAGGAAACCCACACCAGACACGGGGAGAATGTGCAAACTCCACACAGTCAGTTGCCCGAGGCTGGAATTGAACCCGGATCCCTGGCGCTGTGAGGCAGCAGTGCTAACCACTGAGCCACCGTGCAGAGGCGTCACTGCCCGTCCCCAATTGCCCAGAGGGCAATCCCATCGCTGTGGGTCTGGAGTCACGCGTAGTCCTGACCGGTTTCCTTTCCCTGAAAAGCACAAGTGAACCAGATGGGTTTTACGACAATTGATAACAAGATTCGTGGTCACCATGAGACTTGTAAAATTGCAGATTTTTAAAACCCCACAGTGTGCCATGACAGGATTTGAACCCAGGTCATCACCTGGGTCTCTGGATTAATAGGTGAGTGATAATACCACTCGATCGTCGCCTCTCCCCATCCACCGGCTCTGTCTCTCTGGGAGACCTCCAGCAGGTGACCCCGGGGTCTTGAGGTGCCTGTTCTCTGTTAACAGGGTGATCGTTCTCTCTCCTTCAATGCTGTTATCCGAGGCTCACCGAAACCACAAAGAATCTGCGCCCACACAAGTTTCTGAGACCAAAGAAAAGGACTTGCAGGAGTATTTGAGTCAGTCAGGTCATCCTGTGACAGGAATGATGGGGTTAAACTAGAGAGGGCTTAGATAAGACTGGAGGGTTTGAGTTATAGAGAGAGACTGGGACCACTTTCACTGGAGTGTCACAGACTGATGGGTGACCGTGTAGAGGTTCACAAAATCATGGGGGACTTGCATAAGGTGAACAGCAAATATCTTCTCCTCAGGGTGAGGGAGTTTAAGGTGAAAGGAGAAATATTTTGTGACGACGCTGTCACTTTAAGAAGGTTATTTTGTCCTTGGTTTTTTTTGAAGAGAGGTCGTAAAGGCAGAGGGGCCGAAGGGTCTGGTTTAACACTGGGAGGGGAGCGGCCAGTTCTCCCAGTCCGGGGTTTTTCTCATTTGGTTTAGCTGTAGCACTCGCAAGATGTTGAGAATTTGGGAAAAGTGCAGCAGATCAGGCAGCATCCGAGGAGCAGGAGAGTCGACGTTTCAGGCATAAAGCCTTTCATCAGGAAGGTGGAAGGGCTTATCATCGAAATGCCGACCCTCCCGCCCCCTCGGATGCTGCCTGAGCTGCTGTGCTTTTCCAGCGCCACACTTTTCAGCTCTGACTCTCCAGCCTCTGCGGTCCCCACTACCTCCACAGTCACAAGATGCTGGAGTCCAAGAAAGGTTTCAGCAGGAGATTCCTGAATGATCTTTCTCTCTGAAATCTCTTTGGATATTGTTCCCTCCTGCCTGTAAGAATCTGTGTTTGAATTTACCTTTTTGCCAAGGTTCATGGGATTGGAACAGCTCCTTAGTTAAGTTGCTGTATCGGGTCGGTTCAGTTTTCCAATAGTTAAGTTACTTTAAAATTAATATCTTCTTTTGTTCATTTTTCAACCGTAGCATTTAAATAAATTCTGTTTTGCTTAAAGCCGAGGGGTTTGACCAGCTGCATCACACCTGGACTTCACAGCTACCTTTAACGTAAGAAAGTTTAGGGTCTAGGCCACCTTCTTCAAATATTTCGAGGGGGGGTCTGGCCTGTCCATAACAATTTGAAAGGGACAGGGGGCACAGAGGGGGGGTGTTTACAGAACAAACTGCCAAAGGAATTGTTGAGCCAGGTACAATTATAACATTCAAAAGACATTTGGACCGGGTCATGGGTAGGAAAGGTTAAAGGGATATGGGCCAATCACAGGGAAGTGGGATTAGTTCAGTTTAAGATACCTTGTGGGCAGCACAGTGGTTAGCACTGCTGCCTCACAGCGCCAGAGACCCGGGTTCAATTCCTGCCTCAGGCGACTGACTGTGTGGAGTTTGCATGTTCTCCCTGTGTCTGCGTGGGTTTCCTCCGGGTGCTCCGGTTTCCTCCCACAGTCCAAAGATGTGCGGGTCAGGTGAATTGGCCATGCTAAATTGCCTGTAGTGTTAGGTAAGGGGTAAATGTAGGGGAATGGGTGGGTTGCGCTTCGGCGGGTCGGTGTGGACTGGTGGGCCAAAGGGCCTGTTTCCACACTGTAAGTAATCTAATACCTGAGTTCTGTTTTTGCATTGTTTGACTCTGTGACTCTCATCTCATCTAATGTTTCAGGGTAATGCAAGATGGAGGATGGGAAAAAGTTGTGGGCTGTAAGAGTTGCTCCTTTTTTGAGATATGTTCGGCGTTGGAGCTGATTTCCTTGAATTGCAGGAGCTGTGATTACTGGTTTATCTGCTGTTGCATTGTTTTGGAACTTTGTGGGGGGAAAACAATGTCAAAACTTAGAAAAGGAGGAAGGGAGACTAAGGCAGTGACCACATGGGAAGTGACTCAAACAGAGAGAGACCTGCACTGCTGTGTGACCCAGCAGGGAATCCGCACAGCTGCTGCCTTTGCTGTTGGTTTCAAGTACCTCTGGACATTGGAGATTGTTCTCAGAAAAATAACCAAACAGCGAAATTCACCTCAGAGATACCTGTGTGAGAGAGCTCACTGCAGGGGAACAGCTAAGCGGCTTTTTAAAGTGTAACCTTCCTGCTTTTTTTTGTAAATCTACAACAGTGAGCAGAGTGGGGTTTGTCTTGGGGATATGTTGTTCTTGAGATCTGTCTCTTGACCAAATTTTAAAAATATAAAAACAGAGATATTAAGTTAGCCTGGCACAGTGTTTTTAGAGCAATAAGTGTGTTATTTTCTGGTTCTGATGATTGTGAGGGTGCAAAGACGGCCTTTAGTTGAGTGATGTGCCCTTCCTGTTGGATGTGGAAGTTCAGGGAGAGCCTCCATGTGACTGATGATTATGTCTGCAGGAAGTGTTTTTGGTTCCAAATCCTGTCAGATTGCATGGATCGGTTAGAGTCAAAGAGTCTGAGTATTGTGTACAGGAGTTGGAGGTCATGTTGCGGCTGTACAGGACATTGGTTAGGCCACTGTTGGAATTTGCATGCAATTCTGGTCTCCTTCCTATCGGAAAGATGTTGTGAAACTTGAAAGGGTTCAGAAAATATTTACAAGGATGTTGCCAGGGTTGGAGGGTTTGAGCTACAGGGAGAGGCTGAACAGGTTGGGGCTGTTTTCCCTGGAGCGTCGGAGGCTGAGGGGTGACCTTACAGAGGTTTATAAAGTCATGAGGGGCATGGATAGGATAAATAAGCAAAGTCTCTTCCCTGGGCTGGGGGAGTCCAGAACTAGAGGGCATAGGTTTAGGGTGAGACGTGAAAGATATAGAAGAGACCTAAGGGGCAGCTTTTTCACTCAGAGGGTGGTACGTGTATGGAATGAGCTGCCAAAGGAAGTGGTGGAGGCTGGTACAATTGCAACATTTTAAGAGGCATTTGGATGGGTATATGAATAGGAAGGGTTTGGAAGGATATGGGCTGGGTGCTGGCAGGTGGGACTTGATTGGTTTGGGATATCTGATCGGGTTGGACAGAAGGGTCTGTTTCGGGTTGGAACGATAGTTTGAAACAATGAGGAATCTAC